>NW_022156720.1:2747741-2847230 GCF_004355905.1 Pyricularia grisea
GGGGGGGGGTGTCATAGCAGGAGGGGTGTCCTTACGCTGGCTTGCTGACTGGTAAAGCCATCCGGGAGTTTCCTGTAAAGGAAGTTTCTCCAGGCCTTGGCGAGATCGGCTTCAGCCTTTGCAAGGCGGCCTCTACATCCTTACGAATACCATAGAAGGACTCACACCTGTATAGAACAAAGGCCCGCCACAGGAAGTCCCCGATCGAGAGATATTGGAGATTGAGTTTTGGCAAAGCAAGCGGTTGGGATCCATTGTAAGTGTCGGTGCGTAATAGGCTACTCTCAAACAGTGACTGTTCCGTGGGCATGATGTTCATATCACGAATCACATCCCGGAAGGTTTTCCGCTTCTCGAATGCAGAGAGTAGGACCTCGATGAGAAATTTGCGGTCGACCGGCAGCTTGGCTGCATCTGGATATGATGTACGCAGAAGCAGCAGAGACGCCAGGCTAGACACCTCGTCGTCTGTCAATGGCTCCAACAGGGTAACAAGTTCCCCCCTGTCCCCGATAGAGCCATAGTTTGAGAGCGCTAGAACCAACAGCTTCTCCTTGAAGTGCTGGAATGCTATGCGCTGCAGCTTGGCTAGCTCCGCACACTTGCGGTCATAGGCTTCTGTTGCGCTCAATTGTGCCCCCGTATAGTCGTTTATTATAAAGAATGTGAAGTGTTGAAACAGACCATGGAGATCGCGGAAAAGACCGTGGTCTTCATCGTTGTAGAGTGGAGATATAGTTATGGCGGTAGAGATATGAAGGTCCTGTAGTAGGGTGTTGACATAGCGCCTCGTTGGTAGTTGGCTTTGGAGATCGATAAGAAGCTCCATGAAGCGTTCGCAGTAGATGACGACATCTGCAGATTGTCAAAAGGCTGCACACAGGCATTGATGGAGATAAAAGTACCTGAACAAAACAACGTACCTGGAGTAGAGTTGCCGCCGTATAAAAGGGCATAGAAGTCCAACACAAGCGTGTAGAGCCAAGACCTCTCGAAACGAAGTCTGGCCTTTGTGGCATCGTCTGCGGCATCGTACCTTCTTAATGCAGCTCTCCACGCCTTGTGCAAGTGTAAATCCTGGTCTAGGAGATGGTCCCGCTTCTCCTCGGTCACCAAGTTATGCCATATCGATATTGAAACAAGGGGAGCACATTCTTTCCGCACGATCCCACAGTCCAGAGATTGAAATCCTTGGATTATAAAACAGAGAATTTGAGTTCTGATCGCTATACTCAGCGTCTGATCGATACTCATGGACAGGACACGGCGGAAAAGACTTGAGAAGTCCACTGGCCTGTCCTCGAACAGAGCCCATGTTTCGAGCCGCTCCCTTCGCTTGGTGTTCACAATAAGAACCGTGAGGAACACATGATGGTGCGACGCATTCTCTGTGTATCCTGGCCAAAGATAACTACATGCGACTTGAGGTCAGTACCTAATGCGCAGCAGGTCCCCCATGTCCTCTGACGCCCGCGGAAAGGGGGTCATACCTTTCGAGGAGCTGGAGAGTCTCCAGCTCTAGTAAGGACTTGTGTGGGAATTGATCTCGCTCCAGCGAGTCCCACATGTTCTTGAGAACATCATTCTTGATCTTGACCTTGGTGGTCCGCTTGGATGGTTTGAGCCAGTGTTGATGGGCAAGCTGAGAGAATTCGGATTCTCCGTCGCGTTGGTTTGTGGCGGTCGATGCGGGACGAGTCGAGCTGCCTTCGTTATTTTCCGACTTTCGCGCACCCTTTTGTCTCTTCGCGGTTGGCATGTTGACTTTGCGACAGTCCTTATTATGAGGCGCTGTCGAGGTAGTTGGGGAGGGAGTCGCGTCTAGAACGCGGCCAAAGTTATCAAATTAATTCAATTTGTTTGAACTTACGCAGTAATTATTAGCTAGCGACCGCAGGCCCCACTCCTTCTTTCTTGTTTCTGGAGTCCAGTCCTTCAGTACCTGCATGGCAACTGTGGTACTTGACTTTAGTACAGTACGTACTGTACAGCATCATTTGCGATTCCCGCTTTTCCTGGCCAATTACGCCCAGGCATTGGTGTGTGTTTTACTTTACGGCAGGTACCTTGTACCTAGTGGGGCTCAATCGTCGGCCAAAGCCAAAAGCCTAGCACGCGTCCCCTATCGCGATCACCATCTCCATCCAAAGTTCAGCCTTGCAACCTACAACCTAAAGTTTCCAGCCTCACCTTTTTCTCAGCACCTCCGACTGCTCGAGAAATACCGGACCGGATAACACTACAGATGCGACCTCGAATGCGGACACAGGCCACGAACTGAGGGACTCTCGAGTTAGTTGTTGGCAACAATGCCTGCACTTGACATTGACAGCCACGGCATCCAGGCTGTGGCTGATGTGGGACAGCTGTTGGACGATCTTTTGAGGCATGCTGGGGATGTGAAGCCAACAACCACCATCGAGCCTCCCCTCGAGAGGTCCGACTTTGCCGATTTGCAATCGCGACTATCCGAAGTTTTCCCAAAGTCAACCGCAGATATTGCGCAACCAACACGGAGTCATCAATGGGCTGTTTTGGAGACTGCTGTTCGGGATGTTTTTGGCAGGTTGCTTGTACGTCGCATATGCTCGGCAACCAAAAAGTCAACCTTGCACCACTTGAATTGTCATATCACTAACATGTAATTGCTGCAAACAGGCTGAATCATCCATCGACAGTCCTGATTTCGTCAGGGTCTGGAACTTACTCGATCTGCTGTGCATTCTCGAAGACTTGGAACTATGCGATCCTGCACTCTTGTTCTGGCTGATCGAGGAGCTTCTCGACAGCCAAACCATCTCTGGTTGTCGCAAGATCTTTGACTATCTCGAATCACGGCGCCAGAAAATCACCTCGAAACACTTTGCTGCCAAGAAGCTTGTCATATTGAGGACATGCAACGAACTCTTGCGACGCCTCTCCCGAGCAAGAGATACGGCCTTCTGCGGCCGGGTTTTCATCTTTTTGTTCCAAAGCTTTCCTCTGGGTGATAAGAGCTCAGTAAATCTCCGTGGCGAGTTCCACGTCGAGAATGTTACAACATATGACCAAGACGCAGCGAAGCGAAATGGTGCTTCCGCCGATCAGATGGACATAGATGGTCAGCCGGCCGCCGGTACACCCTCTGAAGGGAAGCAAATGAGTTCAAAACATACATCAAGTGATGCCAAAGGTCAGGGGCCTCCAATTGACATGGACACGTTGTACCCGATCTTCTGGTCACTTCAATCCAGCTTCAGTCAGCCCAAGAATCTCTTCGATCGCAAGAACTTTGCAGAGTTTCAATCAAACCTCCAGTCCACATTATCTGCACTTGAATACGCCCAAGGCCAGGCGTCATCAAGGTCAAAGCAGTATGATGGAGGATCAAGAGCTGGGCAAAAGCGTAAGCGTGATCCAGATGGCAATGAGCTCGCAGATTCATTCAACCCCAGATACCTAACAAGCAGGGACTTGTTTGAGTTGGAGGTAAATAAGATGCGCTCCCTGACGATAAGCGGAATTGCTGGCTAACACAATTTTAGTTGAGCGATCTCACCTTTCGGAGATATATTCTCGTCCAAGCCTTGATAATTATGGAGTTCTTGCTATCATTATCAGCAGAAGCAAAGGAGAAGCTAGCCCAGGTCAAAGTCAACAACAAGTCAGTCACCTATTCGGACCAGGTACTAAGCGACGAGGAGGCCAAATGGGCCGTCAACATGAAGGATAAAATTACCGCGCAGCTCACTAGTATATCAGTGAGCGATGGTCAGTATTTTCACCGCATAGTGGCAACTGTGCTGGCAAGGGACAAGAACTGGGTAAGGTGGAAGATTGAAGGGTGCCCTCAGATCGAACTGCCCGCGGTTCCACCACAGCAATTTGTAGAGGCCAAGAAGACTGTCCATCGTCAGGTGAGCAAGAAGCACAGGGCGAACGCCGGAAGTGCGCTCTCGCTCGAGTTTCTGAGCACCAGCAGCAACTCTTCTGTGCTCGATAGCCTCAAGGTCTCAGACCGGTATCAGCTTCCGGAGTTGAGCATATTCCAGCGAAAGATCGCCGAGGACGACCTGGAGATCGATATGCCAATGAACGACAAGTCAAAGGCTGACGCGATAGAGGGCAAGGCAAGCAAGAGCTGGAGAGCATTGCGTATAGCGAGCAAATCGCGCATGGCGGACTTTGACAAGATCGAGGACCCAGACAAAATCGACGTCATTTTTGCGAGTAAAGAAAAGAGTCAGGCAGATCCAGAGGTCGACGATTGTCAACCAGGAAAGCAACCAGATGACTTGCGGCCGTTGATCATAAGCGGGCCCAGGTCAGTTGGCAAATCATCCTTGATAAAGCTTCTACAAGAACGGAACCCTCGGGTCTTTACCAAGGTCCGTGTGCACACAACGAGAACCGAGAATGGCGATAAACCCAAGGATCGTGAACACATTGTCGTGTCCACTTCTGAGTTCAGCACAATGATCGATTCGGACAGGTTCTTGGAGTACGGAGAGGTCGATGGGGATCAATTTGGAACCAGCAGAGGGGCAGTGAGCACCATCGTTGATGCAGACAAAGTGCCCATCATGGAGATGAGCACAAACGTAAGTTTTGGCACTAACCCGCGCCCGCGACAGCACACAGCAGCCATGGACTCTTTATCTAACATGACTCTACAGGGTGTACGACAAACCAAAGAGTGTTCGTTTGAGGCACGACACGTCTTCGTCAAGCCTCCAGATACAGAGGTATTGTCAGCTCGACTCAAGGAGCAAGGAATTGCATCAGAGAAAGTTGACGAGATTCTCAAGGCGGCCCAAGAAGATATCGATGGGTCCGCCACGGCCACCTACGATGAAGTCATTGTCAATGATGATTTAGAGGCTGCTTACACAGCGTTGGAGCGTTTCGTCTACGGCGCAAAGCCACCTGGCGAAGACGAGGCCATGGGTGGGACTGAGGAGACTCAGGAGCAGGAGTGATTGTGGGCAGGGGAGGCAGATATAGTGCTCGATAGGGATTCAAGAAACCGAGTTGACAAGCTGCTGGCTGTATCAGCGGTGTGCTATTTTCTGGTGGGTAGGACATTCGATGCCTGATCTCAACGTGAGTATTCTAATCCAACGCTGTGTTGAGTCGTTTAGACAGGTAATTACTTCAACACCCCTCTCTTTTGCTGAATACGCGCCCGTGCACTTAATTCAAAATTGTCCATGACTATGGGATGAATGTGCAAACCATCCACTATATCACAAATGACAGCAAATCCAAATCATAACCGATGCAGCAACATTACCAGACGCTCAAAGATAGGTACGGGTAAAGGTGCGCAGATAACACTGTTGTTCTACTCATCATGCAGGACTGACTCTGGAGGGCGTTTGTGCAGCAAGCAAATCTTGCCATATTGCAGTGATTACTGAATCCACCTCAGTAATATACTCTTGTAAAAACTATATATGCCCGCAACCGCCCGTCGACGTCTCGTCTCCAGTGTCCTCATGACGTTGGTCGCAATAAAAGAATAAACACAAAAAGTACAGTATTCCAACGATCCAAAATCTGGAACGGAACGCTTCAGGCAAAGCGGAGGACTGAAAAAAAAGAGAGAGAAAACACAAGTCCAGACCGGATGCCGGCAAAACAAAATTATACTCCTGCTCCATGTATAATAGAAAAAACAAAATGACATGAGCAGAACAATACCCAGTTGACCAATAAACGAAAAACTCCCAAGTATGACAGTAAAAAAAAAAAAAAAAAAAAAAAAAAAAAAAAAAAAAAAAAAAAAAAAAAAAAAAAAAAAAAAAATAAAAAAAAAAAAAGAGAGAGAGAGAGAGAGACAAAGAGAGAGAGAAAACATCTTTGAGTAACAGTTCATGCGCCGTTTGTCCTCGGCACAAAATGGCACCACGTAGTCCAATTAGAGGGACTAAAGGTGCTCGGTGCTCATCCTGAGCTGTGTCGGCTCCGAAAAAAAGTAAACCGCCCTGAGGCTGCAATCTGGTAAAATCGATGAAAAATAAAAACAAGTTCGTGAATGTGAAAAACTGTCGTCAAGTCGTGAAAACAAGAAACAAGACACGGTTGAGTCCGAGTGTTTCTAAGTGCATCAAGAAGTGTATGAAGGGACACTTCGCGGCGTCACATCACCGCTGCGACGCCTAATGAGGCTCTGTTGCTGAGATTGTTGCTGGGCCTTTGAGGCGTTGGATATCATGCGTACCTTGCTGCGTACGGAGGTAAGACGAGACCTGATCATGTGTATCACTAAGTAATGAAGAGAGTCTGTCAGAACCCAGCAAGCAGTGGATGGGAAATAAACACAATGGCTTTACGCAGCAAAACTTACTCTTCTGGACGGCTTGTTGGTCATCGGCATTGATCTCCGCATGACCATCTTCTCCATCGCCGCCGCCCTCATCCATGTTTGCAGACAATCTTCGCTTCGGCGCATCCTCGTCATTGTCGAGGACGGCCTCTAGCATGCGGATCGCTGTAACATAAGAAATCTCACACCCGGCCAGATCTTCATTGGTGATCTCGTTGATCGCAGCAGTGCGACTCATTTCCAGAGCGCGATCGTACATGAGCTTCTCTGCAGTCACGCCCACTGTCAAGAAGACGCCCTCTGCGCTTGCGCCATTCACTGATTCTGATCCTTGTGGGTGATTGTTAGGATGGCTCGGATGATCATCTGGGAGTCGCTTCTGCGCGTCCATCAGCCGGAGCCTGACCACCTCAGCCTTTTCGAGTACCTCGTTGAATCTTGAGCGGACCCACTGAACGGCAGAATTGATCCTCAATGATAGCGTTTGCGTGTTAACAGAGTCCCTTGTCGAAGAAAGAGCGCCGTTTGCTTGATCACCTCGATTCTTCCTAGCCCACCACAGGCTTGCAATATCCATCGACTTTGCAAGGAGCGTCAAAGCTTTTACGTAAAGCACCAGGGCCTCTTCAGACAGGGATACGATGGCCTCGACCGTGAGAACGTCTTCCTCGCTGGTAGGCATATCTTCAAGCGCTGCTCCTCCCAGCCCATGTTCCACCGACGGTGCAAGAGGCACCAGCTGCTTGTACTTGACCTCTGCAAAGCCATACACGACGTCGCTGCGAGTGGCGTGCTCCTCGATTAACTGCGCGACCCGCGCATCCTCGTCCACCGGAGTACCCTGCTTTCCGCTGCTTATGAGACCAACGGGTGGGGACGGGGTAGGATAGGCAGGGTACGGGTTGTATAGCTCTGGTGGGGATGCACCCTTTGTCAGACCAGCCGGGTACTTAATCCCGAGCAGTCGCAAGCTTGCGTCTTGGATAGCCTTGGTGATGAAGGAAGCAGTTGAGCCCGGGCTGGCTGAGAGAGAGGTCCCTCGCTCGTGATAGTGTCTCTGAGTGCCCTGTGCGATCTGCATTGTGCGCGATGGAGCTGCAGGAATTGCGCCAGTGGTAGAAGTAGGATTTCCCTGTTGGGTTGCTCTTCGGACAATCTGCCCAGACTTGGGTGACAGCGGCGTGCCTTGGCCACCGAGTCTAGGGTTGGCAGCCATCTCATCTGCGAAGGCGTTGACCTCAACATGCTTCTTCTCCACAACAACGTAGTCCCGCTCAAAGGCAACATCCTGCGCAGCCTTCTCTCTCTCCTCCGCCTGCACCCTCCCAGAAGTTGGCTGTCGTGGCGCTCTTGCAGAATCACTGGCCAAAGCTGCACTGGTTGGGGAAGGTGGTTCACGAGTGGGTCGATTCAGCGATGCGTTCGATATTCCACGACGACGTTCTTCATACAGCCCCGGTTTAATTGGGGCCGACGTGGAAGGCTGCGCTTGCGGCCTGCGAGGGACCAAGCCGTCTCCAGGTTCATTCCGTGGTGACTGGCCGGTTCGTGCTGATGCTTCGGCCGCGGCTGCTTGTTTTCTAGCCTCCGCGGCAATACCGCTGAGAGCTGATGTTTGTCGTGAAGGGGCGCTTTCCGCTGCAGAAGATGGCGGTTCAACCCTTCGAAACTGGTCCCTGATTTGGTCGTTATCTGTTGGGTGACGTCGGAAGGAATGCTTTCTAGGGGAAGAGATAGGGTCATCGGTCTTGGATGCTGCCCTAGCATCCTTGCTGCTGCTACGCTGCTCGCTAGCTTCAGGCTTGGGTATATCATCTTCAACCAAGCCCGGTATCGGACTAACAATGACAGGGTGAGCAAAGAAATTCTCAAAGCTGATGCGCTCAACAGGATTCCGTTTTAGGAGTGCCCTTGTGAGTGCCTTCATTTCTGAGCTTATTATAGTCTCTCGTGGGAACTTGATGACATCCTCAGCAGCTTCAATCTTCCTCAACAGCTCAACATGGTTGCTGGCGCGGAAGGGCGGCCGGCCCACGATCATCTCGAATAATACAGTCCCGACAGACCAGAGGTCTGCCTTGGCATCGTACCGCTCATAACGGAGGATTTCTGGGGCCATATACAATGGTGAGCCGCAAAGAGTTTCGGCCAGGGAAGTTGACGGTAGGACCCTCGCAAAGCCGAAGTCGGCCAGCTTCAGCATAGGAAGCGATGGAAGGCCGGCGACCGGAACAAGGGAGTCCTGACTTGCTGTCAGGATAGGGCGGGCTAATTTGTTCACTTCCCGGAACTCGGGCGAGGGAAGTAGGAGAAGGTTCTGTGGCTTCACGTCTCGGTGTACAAGGTTACCTTCTCTCAGGAATTTAAGAGCGCTGCTGAGCTGTTTGAGAAAGTGTCGAATGACCACCTCGTTTAGGCCAGAGTTCGGCACGTTGGGGTATTTGCGAGCCATATCGTGCGTCGCCGGGTTCGTCGACAGTTTCTCCCTCTTCTTAATAAACAGCGATAGGTCACCCAGTTCGCAATACTCCATCATGAGGTTTATGTGTGTCGCTGACTCGACGCAGTCATGAAGGGCAACAATGTGAGGGTGTCGGAGAGTCTTTAGTATATTTATTTCCCCATATAGGTTCTCCTTGAGTTTCTTGTTGAGTCTTGCCAGCTCGACAGACTTGATGGCAACGGCGGCACCGGATACCTATCAAGATGTGAAGGTTGTGTTAGTTATTCGGTCATCAAGCCAATGCTTCTGTGGTATGCCGCAGCCAATCATCGAATGGGAGTCATCATAGACGGGGTCGAATCCTTCTAGTCCATTTCGCTCCGCGAGCTCGTCTCGAGTATTATGTAGAACAGGGGGGTTTTCCAGGGCGTGTAATCGGAGGAAATCAATGTATGCTGACCTTGTGCTTGCCCATGTAAACTTGGGCGAAGCTGCCCTTTCCGATCTCCGCCCCGATGACGAACTGTCCAACAGAGTCGTCGCCAGGGCGCGCACGGCGTGCTGATCGGTCCGCCATACTTCCTGGCAGTTATTTTCGATTCGAGGAAGTTTGTGTAGATGCGAGAGAGACGGTTGGCCCCCTAAAGGGGCAGGGTCTATGAAAGACGGATGTAGAAACTTGTTGGAGCGGGCATGAACACAGCTGTTCCTCGAGGCGAGGGAGACGTTAGCTTCATGGAGTCGGGAGTCTGTCGAGGCGGCGGTTTGATGCAGGTCGATAAAGGATAGGTAGGTATGGTTGATAGGTGGGATGGGATGAAAGACCCGTTAGGGACAAACAGGAAAGAGGATAAAAATAAAAGACAAAAACAAAAAAAGGAGGTAAAAGGGCAAAAAAAAAATAAAAACGATGGGTAACGATGAGCAAGCACAGTTCAAGGCAATCAACAAGGTGCCTGGATCGCTAGGCCGGGGAGGCAGGCGAGGCAAGGTCACGAATGGTAGGAACTGGTCCGCCGCCTGGTCGCTGGCTCGCCTCCGATAGGCCCAGGATTCACGACGAAGTTCTGGATCATGTGTGGGGATGGGATGTGGAGCGCAAGTGACTTATGGGCAGGGGGGGTTCCACGCGCCTTAGCGCTCCGCTGCATCTGCGACGAAGAAGTAAACAATAGTTTAAGGGGGTGACAGATGAGAACAAAAACGACGTCACCACAAGACAGACCGACCTTTCCTCTTTTTTTTTTAAGTCGCAAATGAAGTCAGCCTCTCTCAAGACGTGTCTTTGAAGGCCTCGAGATTGTCGAGTTTGATTTCCCTACTCGTGACAGCTTTGGTGGGAAGATAAGGCAATTGAACGCAGTAACAAACAGGGTGTGTCGACGGGGTACGTGTAAGACGTGGGCAGGGCAGCTGGGGGTGGGCGGTCTTATGAGCGGGCGGTTTTTCTTTAACGGCACTGGGCGGCTGCCACTGAACTGGCTGCACAATCACTACTGGTACTGTACATCACCTCACCTCCATTACAGTAAGCCTACCTTACCTAATGTACTGTACTTCAAGACCTAGTAATGAACAAGGAGAGCAAGGAAAGGTTCGTGGTCTAAGCCGGTTGACTTCTGTCAAAAGCCTGCATTTGTGTCAGTACAATAATTATTTACAGCACCGTAAGATAGACTTCATGTCTGGGATGTCTAGTTTGGCGCCAACTGTGACGCCTGCCCCGGTCGTGTCAGGTTGTCTGTGAGCTCCATAGCAATGGGCAAAGACTGGTGCGTGATCGGAACTTGGGTTGACGACACCAGTGTGGGGTTCGGTGGAGTTAGTAGTGAGGTACCATAGCACGTACTATAGTACCTAGGTAGCCTTGAACTGGAATGAGATTTCGGATAAGTACAGTCTTTTTATTTTATTTTCTTTTTTTCTTCTTTTTTTTCCTTGCAACGGAAGACTAACTTGTTGCAAGAGATTCCAATGTTGTGTCTAAGAAAAGAAGTGTCACGGAACAAGGCAATAATAGAATAGACGGAGATTTACCACGCACAGCGATAAGATGGGTAACGAGAAACAGCAGTGTCCTGCATTCATTGCTGGGGATGACTATTACTGCACTGTGGATTTCGAGGATATGGTACGCGGTAGGCATGCCATGTCCGAAGATACCATACCTAACTGGATACACTTAGTCAGGTTGAGATGATGATAGCTTGGAACTGATAGACGTAATTGATTAGACGATCCATGACAGCCTGTTGCGACTTTCTTTGCGAAATGACAACAAGACAGATAAGGCAAGGTACCTGCCTGTCTGCCTACTTTATATTTATAGGTGAGGGTGACGAACAACTGCATTCGTTGAGAAGCAACTAAAAAAGACTCACACAGATGCCATTTCTTTCCTCTCTCACGAGTTGGTGGCGGGCTTGGCAGGCTTAGAAAGAAGATGGAGGGGACGCTAAATGGTACCGATCTGGTGACTACCGAGCGGAGAAGGTGTGGGGCTTACACAATGCGACCCAATCTTTGAAGTTCCTAGCTGTTATTATCTCCCGGGTTTGTTCTGGGGTGTTAAATGTACGTACATTACAGTCCTAAGGATACAAGCCACTTGTCTCACATTCAAAAAAGCATATATATACTTAAGTCGCCTATAGCAGAAAAAAAATATAGATCATAAAAAGTGGCAGATATTGGTGTGCCCGGTGGTGCCGCCTCGACGGCTATAATCAATTGAGTTCTAGCCATCTGATGAGTGCCGATTCTGTCCTACTTGGTAGGTCGTACGTATTTCACAATATAGTATTGAGGCGTGCTGTTCTGCCATCAACCATGTAATCTTTTTGGGACGTTTGATGCACACGGCCCTTGTATTGACGGCTACTCCGTAAATGCTTTATGGTCAGTGTCCTAGACTAGATAGGGAGTACAGATACAGTGCAACGTCAAAACCCTTTTAGATCTACCTACATATCTTAATTAAGTAGGTTGGTTGCTACCGCAGGTAGGGTACTCCATGGTACCTAGGTATGTGTTGCAAATAAGATAGGTGGTTGGCTGTGCTTATTGTTGCAGAGTGTGCAGATGACCACGTTCGCACAATTTCTGGCTGCGGGTTGCGGGTAGGACCAAAGCTCTCACTCACCACATACATCCACATTGGACAATTCGCAAAGCCGGCTGGCTACTCAGTTGTCCAGTTCCAATTCAATAAATCCTAAGGTATGTACCTTACGTGGCCAAACAAAGCGATATGCACGCCTGCACATTAACGTATCCGTAGATAGACCATGACAACTAAGCAGCACACGCAGGGAATTGATAGCACACTCCTGACCACCCATGCTTGCCGTGCATTTCGTTTTGTTTTGTCCAAGAAAGAAACCTGGGACTTTGTTTGCTGCAAGTCGCATGCGTGCCTCAATTGGGGTGGACGATAAGGTCAGGGTCCTGGATCCACCCATCCACACTACGTACAACAACAGCATACTTTGTTTTTGTCTCCTTTGTACACGCACCCAACCAGACTACGAAGTAGCAAGCTGGATAAGGTACCTTGGGTACCTACCAAGCGACCTACCTAAACCTTAGCCAAGATCAAGTAGATAGTGCCAACAAAAGGCCAAGTCGGTATCTAAAGTACAAATGGCGCTTCGGGAATAATCTTCGCACCGGTCTGCCAGCACAGCCGTGTACCTAGATATGATGCATGAACGGTGCGAAATCCACACACAAGAGTTGACGAGATAGGCCGGCAAAAAACTAGCCGGCTTAGGGGACCTTTATGGACGTCTGCCTGAATGAGATTGACTAGGCACCTTTAATGGGGAAGTAAATGGCAGAGGTATTTTGTACCACCGGTACCTTGGGTTGTCCTACCCTTCCTAACCTAGGTACATTGATTACTTTGCCTTGCTTACCTCCCTACCTGACAGCACTAATTCGTAGGGAAATACGAGCATCCAAGTTTTTTTTTGGTTTTTTTTTCAGAAGAAGTAAGAAAAAAAATATACCACCTAAATTCCAACCATTTTTCTTTGTTTATTTCATTGTCTTCATTATTTCTTCCCCCTTGGCAACTTGGGTTGCCTATACTTTGTACATCCTGTTCATCCATACAGTTGTATAGATAAGACGTATCCGCCCTGCAGCCAACCAAGAATTTAGCGTGATCCCAAAACTGCAGCTCCGAAAGCGGGGGCACAGCTGATCCCCATTTCCCCCCCTCAAATAAGTCAGTACGGAATGCCTTAGACAAGGGTTTATTCTTTAAGTAACCGCCCGGTCTCTAAACAGGGTGCGAGCTCTCCCGCCTCCCCAACCCCGATGGAAATTCTAATTGGTCATATTTTTCGAGGTCCCCTAAGAAGGATGCATGTGCGGCTCCAAAAGAGAGAGAGAGAGAGAGAGAGAAACAGGGTTTACTGGTCTCAGTGGGTTGACTCAGTTGGCTCGGTGGCTTTGTTGTGTGCAGATTATGGACATCGGACCAGCCGCTGCTGTAGTTTACCAGGTGCAAATACAGTACAAATGAATCCAAGGAGCGCAATTCATCCCCATTGGTTCGGAGAAAGTTTTCTAATGTTTGGAAGAAGTCGAGAACCATCAAAATTTTTCGTTTTATCTTGTCGGCTCACTTTTGTTTTCCAACTGATCTATGCTGAGGGGGTATTGATTCATAGATTCCAAGATTCATAAAAGAAGTAACAAACCAATTCGTCTTAGTCAGGACGAGGGACTCCCCAAACGACCCCGTTCCTACGAGACAAAAACAGTGTGTATAGCAGTATCCAACCAGCTCGCATTGTTTTCTCCACTTTCGTGGCATACACAGAGACAGAAAACAAAAACCCTGCGCAATGAAGCTGGCCGAGCTTGCGAACGCGCCGAGCTTTGTTTGTTTAGCTCTCTGAGTCGAGGTCATGTATCTAACCTTGTTCAAGTCTTGAAGCCCGAGAGCCCCCCTCCAGTATGTATAATCATTCCGTCCAGACAGACTTGTAACTAGTGACCATCAGCCTTCTCCGCAGTCGGGAGCTCGGTCAACGCTTCCCCTATGATGCTAAGCGCCTTTTTCAGTTCGTCTTCCGTGATGATGAGGGGTGGCGCGAATCGGATTATATTCCCATGCGTTGGTTTGGCCTGCGACTCTTTAGGTTAACTATCACTAGTCATGTAATTGACGCAGACGTCAAAAAGACACCTGCCAGCGCATCGAAAATTGGATAAGGCTTACCAAAAGACCCTTCGATTTCAGCAACATGCAAAGATCCCACGCGGTCCTTCCCCCTGCTGCTGACTCGTCGATGACCACAGCATTCAGAAGCCCCTTGCCCCTGACCTGTTGGACAATCGGAGACTTGAATGCTTCAACGCCTTCACGGAATATCTTGCCAAGACGGTCGGCCTGGTCCGCAAGCTTACCCTCCTCAACCAGCTCCAACGCACGGATGGATACAGCACAGCCCAATGGGTTACCGCCGTAGGTGGATCCATGAGTGCCTGGTTCGACAACCATCATGACGTCCTTGTCTGCAAGCACGCAGCTGACGGGGTACATGCCGCCTGAGATGGCCTTGCCAAGCGTCACGATATCGGGCTTGATACCGGCCCAATTGCAACACAGCATCTTGCCCGTTCGGGCAATGCCGGTCTGGATCTCGTCACAAATAAAGAGCACATTATGTTTCTTGCATAGTGCATGTACTTTGGCAAGATAGTCGTCATCCGGCACAACAACACCTGCCTCGCCCTGGATGGGCTCTACAATGAAAGCAGCAGTCTCGCGCCCATGCGCCTCCAGGACGATCTCGAGATCTGAGATGTTGTTGTACCTGATCTGTCTGCCCGTCGTAGGACAGATGGCACCGATGTTTGGAACGTATGGGCCGTAATTATCGCGCGATTCCGGATCGGTGGACAGTGAAATTGCGGTCATCTATGTTGCCAGGTTAGAGAGATTCGGAAGAGAGGTGGGCAAAACTTACCGTGCGACCATGGAAGTTATCAGCCACGCTGAATACATGGGCTTTGCCCTGTGGGACCTTCTTGACTTTGTATGCCCACTTCCTCGCGATCTTGATGGCGGTCTCAACGGCCTCGGCACCGGTGTTCATGGGCAGAACCATGTCATAGCCAAAGAGGTCGCGAACCTTGGCGGCCCATACGGGGAACACATCATTGTAAAAGGCTCTCGAGCTCAGTGTGAGGCGACCAGCCTGTTCAGTCAGGGCTTTGATCAGCTCTGGGTGACAGTGGCCTTGGTTGACAGCGCTGTAGGCAGAGAGGAGATCGAGATAGTGCTTGCCCTCTGGATCCCAGACGTTGACTCCTTGGGCGCGGGCAAAGACAACGGGAATGGGGTGGTAATTGTGGGCAGCATACTCGTTCTCCGCCGCGATGGCGGACTTGGTCGAGGAGGCATGGAATCGCGACGAAGCGGCGGCGTCACCGTTGGTCGCGGAGGGTGCCATGATGGTGGTAATCGGTGTAGGGCCTCGTGGAAAAAGACGTAAGCTATTGAGGTGATAGGCTGTAACAATATTCGCGCACCACTGGAGTGAAATGTGTGGTGTAGAATGCTGTGTGTCAGTGTGGGGGGGTAGGATCCGACGACGTTGCAAAGAGGGCAAGTCGTGTAAAGAAAACAGGCAAGAGTAGAAATGGAGGAGCCTTCAATGAATGTTTGAACCTGAGTCGAACTGTGCGCACGAGGTAATGAAGAATGATGAAGTAGCTAAATAAAAAGTTATATCCAAGTTGGTGGTTGAATACAAAAAGATGTAAAGTTCAAGATGAGCAAGCTTAGTAGCAGTGGTGGTGGGAGAGGGGCGCTTGAGGACAGTCTATTAATCCCGGCTTCGGCCTGGTCTCTCTCCTTCTCTCTCACCTTGCCAAGCATCCTGACGCGGGCAGCAGCGGGCATCGGAATACCTAATATCCATGCCATGATGCCGTCACAGGAAGGCCATTATGGTTCCTGGCCTGTCGGATTGCAAGCGAATTTGACACACTAAACCCCTAAGTGCAGGTGCAAGCGTTTTCGTCGCAAAACAATCCACAATGCTCCCAGTCTTGTGGTGTGGCAAACTGCCGAAGCAAGCCGGGCCAGGTGCGCGTGATGAAATCCAAAGCACGGCGCGACTCGTCTCGACGTTGAGCTAGCCGAGTCGGACGTTTACAAGTTAATTTGGATACATGAGGGTATAAAATTGACAGCAGAGATCAATGTCGTTTACTTGGAATGTTGGAAATCGCATGATTGATTTGTGCAGTTAGTCAATCATTGCGGGCGTAGCCTCCCAGAAATTAGGTATGTTTCTCAAAGACTGTCTGCAGTCTGTCAACAAGTTTGCGTCACCGTACCTTGGGCGGGACATGCATGCTGAGGCTCCGAGTCGGGGCTCGGTAATGGCGGGGTCCCTTGGCGTCGGCAGCAGCATGATGACCAATGGAAACGGACATTTTAACAAGCTTTATCCCAACGCCGAGGGGCAGGCAGGGGCGGCGTGATAAACGATAAACGTGACCTGCCACGTTCACGAATGGGGTGGTTCCTGTCAGAATACGATACCCAAAAAGTTATACCTAAACAACCTTACCTACCCTTCACCGGCCCACTGTGGTGTAGCAAGGCCGAGTTTGTAGGCCGCCTTAATTAGCAACAACCTTAACTGAGGGAGGCGTGTTGAATTGTTTCGTTGTGGTTATAAACAGAACAGATTCATGAGGTGCAGAACTAACACCCGATACGTCTCGCCACACCCCACAGAACCAAAATTTCAGAAGCAGATAATGAAGTCACGAGATGCAGCTGTTCTGTACATTCTCGTAGCATTTCGCTTCGTCAATGCTCTCTGCGTGCGCACATTCTTCCAACCAGATGAGTATTTTCAGGCTTTAGAGCCGGCGTGGAGGATAGCTTTTGGAAGTGATAGTGGAGCTTGGTTGACTTGGGTAGGTTGTATAGCTTGTCTACCTATTGGCTTGCTCATATGGACTGAACACCGGAACAAACCATAGGAATGGCATTATCAACTTCGCTCTTCGTTGCACCCTGCCCTGTTCGGTGGTGTATACATCGTCCTGCATAATATTTTGAAGCTTCTGCAAGCAAGCCCTGAAATCTCTGCGGCACTCTTGGTGGCTGCGCCCAAAGCAACCCAAGCCGTCTTTGCTGCTTTGGGGGATTACTATACTTGGAAGCTAGCCTTGCAAATATATGGCAAATCTGGGGGTATTGCTTCCGCCGCTGTATGTCTGGCATACTCTTTTTTTTCTTTTTTTTTTCTTCGTTTTGGGCATAGACATTACTTTGTCTTTCTTGCTTGTACTAATGTCGTCAATAATAACAACAGCTTTGGTTGACTGCCTTGAACCCGTGGCAATGGTATTGCTCTACTAGGACATTTTCAAATTCTATTGAGACCACCTTGACGATCATGGCTCTTTATCACTGGCCTTGGAGTCTACTCAGGGACTCCAGTGGGAAAGATCAGGATGCCATGAAAAGTTCCACTTGGTCGACCTTGCGAGAATCACTGCTGCTCGCAGCCATAGCCGTGGTGTTGAGGCCAACGAACCTCCTTGTATGGATTGCGATTCTCACCATCACCGTGACCAGACTCACTCTAGATGGGAGTTCCCCACTCACTACAGGAAGCCTTGTCAGTCTCATGGTCAACATAATCTTCAGTGGACTCTCGGTCTTGGCTGTATCTGTGCTGGCTGATCGCTTCTATTTTGGATTTTGGACATTCCCTCCTCACAACTGGCTTCACTTCAACCTGTCGCAGTCCCTTTCTCTCTTTTATGGACGCAATGACTGGCACTACTATCTTTCTCAAGGCATCCCGCTGCTCACGACTACATGCCTTCCGTTTGTCTGCATGGGGCTGTGGAAGTCGACAGGGCTCGCCCCAGTGCCAGGGCTGACGGTATCTCAGTCGAACGCTGTCAAGACTCTATCCTTTGCTGTGTTCTCTCTGGTGGGAGCATTGTCGACAATATCACACAAGGAGGTCCGGTTCATTTACCCGCTTCTTCCTATCCTCCATGTCATAGCCGCACCTTATGTATACGCCTTCTTCACTAGCCACAAGGCTACTTCACCCTCCACCGAGAAGAAGTCTGCCCCCTCGAAACCATTACTTAGACACAAATACATCCTAGGCGGGTGCTTAGCGATCAACATCATCATCGGGGGCTATCTCTCCGCATTCCACCAGCCAGCTCCGCTCTCGGTTTTGCACTTCCTGCGCCACGAGTACGAGCGCGTCCACCCCGACAGTCTAGTGCTTGGGCAAACCACTCCCTCATCAGGGCACACGGCGCCTCTCGCACCAACTGATAACGGTACAGCCACGGACAACACGAATCGCCACCGGGACAAGGAGCTCTTCGCCCTCTTCCTTACGCCCTGCCACTCGACCCCCTGGCGCTCACACCTCGTCTACCCGGGTCTGCACGCCCGCGCGCTCACCTGCGAGCCCCCGATCCACACCGAGCCGGGCTCCCGCGAACGCGACGAGTACCTCGACGAGGCCGATAGGTTCTACGCCGACAAGGCCACCTTCCTGGCGACCGAGATGTGGCCCCAGGACAAGAACGCCCGCCAGCAGCTGCTGCTGCCGAGGTACATTGTCGGCTTCGAGGGCATCGAGGAGGACCTGCGGCGATTCTTCGACAGGAAGAACGGCCGAGGCGCGGGGCTCGGGGTCGAGCTCCGCAGGGTCTGGGAGGGTTGGAACGGCTTCTTCAACGAGGATGCGCGGAGGAGAGGGCTCCTGGTTGTGTGGGACACTGGGGTTTTCTCAGCGTGAGGATCTGGATATGCGTAAGGGAGAGACAGAGAGAGAGAGAAAAAAAACAAACAGACAAACAAAAGAATTATCAGATTTTACATCTGTCTCGGATATATCCCGAATTGGTTCCGGTGTCGCACAGCTGCCGTGTCACAACATAGTCTCAATATATAAAAAAAAGGCTTGCCCAACAAGCTGCTCTTGCGTCATCCCGATCTATATTGGTATGTACGGCTGCGCAACAAAAGTCATGTGCCTGGCCGTTTATGGCGTCACACGTATTGCCAAAATTCGGTAGATTATGAGAGACAAAATACGGCCACCAGGTTAGTAGACGAGCCCACATAACCCAAGAGGCTGAGTTGGTATGTTGATTGTAGGGAGGGTACTCATGGCACATGTCTGGTTCCAAAGTTATATGTACCATTTGTAAATGCATAATCCTTTGGGAGGTCGATAAACTGTCCCCTATTTACAAGATGCTTGAAAACCAAGGGATATATGAGCTCCAGGCAAACCAAAGAATACAAGTTGGACAGTGTTCAAATTGCCAAGGTTAGTAGCAAGCTATATTGAAGGGATATATAGAGTCAGTAGTAATAGACGAGACTAGTACATTTCAACCTTGAGTGTGTGTTGTTTGGTGTGCATTAGTACAGTAATTGAGCTCGAGGAATGGCGATTAGCTTATTGCTATAACGCTCGCATGTTAATAACCTCCCCGAAATTTTGTTCAAGTTATATGATAAATATGAGAAAGCCATCCTCCGAAAGCAAAGAAACCAAGCCATCCTATCCTTAATAAGGCTGTAAGGGGTGTAGAAGTACGGGGGGAAATAACAACAGAGAAAATGAAGCAAACTACCATGGGGTATCCTCAATCGTCGACGGTAGAGAAAAGGAGAGAGAAAGAGGGGCGACCACGCAGGGTGAAGTAGAGTAATTCCATTCCGATATCAGCACTTTTTTTTTTCCTTCTTTTTTTTTTTTCAGGTCGACCTTGGGAGGGATTTTTTTTCTTTTTGGGGGGGGGGGGGGGGGAATAAAACAAATCAGAACCACGCCAGATAATCATAAAAACGCTCAAATAACACGCATATCTCCGCCCGCAGTATATTTCCAGCCTGGGCGATATTAAACCTTTATGGTTTCGGTGTTTCCTTATCCTCAACTGGTGGCCTGGCAATGTCCAAGCTCTTCCCACGTGTCACCATCATGTTGGTCGGACTGAAGTGGGAGTCTTGCTGTGCAGGTGGTGGCGACTTGTTGCGACGCTCGTCACGGTTCTCTTTGGCTTCTCGGTATTTGTTCTTAAACCATCCGGTCAGGCCTCGAGACTCATCCCTGCCCTCCTTACTGGCCGAATCATGAGACGACTGGGCATCCGTGCTTCCCGTCAAAATATTATCGACTGGCTCGCCATTGAAGCTGCGCCGATGTTGCCTACTGCCACTGCCAATTGAACTTGTGCTTGCCTCTGCGTGTGTGTTCGTCCCAATTACTTTACGAGGAGACGTGGACACAGGCGGCGGTCCAGGGTTAGCCGTAGCACCCATCTCTTCTTTCCGTCTAGACAGTCGCCACCGTCGCTTCTTGTCCTTTTCTGGTTCTGGCTGATCGGATGCTACTGGTGGCACTGATTCCTCGACCTGATCAATATCGGAGCCTTCGTTGAAGGAACTGTGCAAAGATTGTGTGTGCGAGATTTGTGGCTTCAAGCTGGTGTCGTGGTTGGCAACAGCATGATGATGTGAGTTTACATCAGGAGGGTGATTTTGCGCTCTAGGTGTTGCATCCGATGCGCTCTCTGACGACGGCGGCGCTGGGCCTGGGGAGCTCTGCTGCACTTCCGGCAGTGCCTTCAAAGGCGGCTGGTCCATCGGATTCGACATCTCGACACCGGGAGAGACACCCGCATGAGAATGTGGTAGGGACGCAGTAGAACTCTGCGCACTAGGGTTCTGGCTGCTGACCAAGCGCTTTTTGCGGAGTTTGTTGGGCGTCCTAGATTCCGTATCACTCCCTGGCGAGCGCTGAAAGAGGCCCTGTAGCTTGCGTTCTCGGGACGGAGTCAAGGCATCCGGAGTTGTGGGATCCAGGAGGCCATCTTGACCCTTGCTTCCCAGTCCAGGATGGTCGACTGTCAATAGAGTTTGGGCACTAGTTGAACTGGGTGGAGCAGCAGGTGAATTCATGTTTCGACCCATTGCGTCCATTGGGCTCCCAGCATCGAATACTATCGGTGATGGCGGGATAGGGGTTGGGGTGGCTGGGGTTAGTGGTGCCACGGGTGCTCCTGATTGTTCTCCCTTCTTGTGAAACCTGCCTGTGCCGATAGCAGGGGACTTTTTGGATGGTACTGTGTTACTCCTCGCCAAGCCACCAGATGCACCCGATCCATGCGCTGGGCTCGCAGGGCTTGGTGCGCCGTTGGAGTGCCGCGAATGCCTGGATGAGACTGATCGATTTCTCCGTATTTGGCCATCACGTGCAACACTTTCCGCGCCAGCACTGGCGTTCGAAGCTGACCTGTGTACCCCCGACTTGCGCGATGCGCCGGGAGTAACCGGAGTTACCACTGGTGGGGTACCCTTCTGCACCTCTTGGACCGTCTTCTCGTCCGCAGCAGTTCCCTGCATGCCAATGAGGAAGTGATCCTGGTTTTCAATCAGGAATATAATGACACATTGGTTAAGCCGATACTCTTCGGGAGCCATGGCGTGGTTCGGGTGAGAAAGCATTCCAGGTTGGAAAATGGCAGCCAGGTTTTGCGAATTCATTCGATTCTCGTCAGACTTGGCGGCAAAGACGGCAAGCAAATCGAGCAGATAGAGCAGTAGTTGGCGGTTGAGCGGTGGCAGCTCGGTTATTAACCGTTGGTACTTTTCAATCGCGTCTGGCAAGTCAAAATCCTTCACAAACTGCGGCCCTTCAGCGTCTCCGACAGCCTGCAATGTTGCGCCTCTCAGAGGATCTCTGAAGGCTTCGTAACGATCCAATGGGACCACGGGCTCTGGCAGGTCGTTGAGATATCGCCTGAGCACGTTGGCGGCATCGTGGACCGTATAGCCATCCCAAACAAGCCCTTTGCCGTATCGGTCGGGGGAGTCGAAAATTGTCTTGAGCTCTTTGATGCGTTTTTCTGAGCCGCTCAGTCGAAAAATGCCTTCCACTCCGGTCGCTGGAATTTACCCTATGTGTTAGAAATAATGAAGACGCCCGGGGATTAACGAATAACCAAGAGTTTCCCGGGAGACAAACCTTTCTCCTTCAAAAACACGCCGCATTTTGCGACCACGATCGGCACATATCCATAAATGTAGCTCTTTCCGTCGTCGTCGAGTAGCGAAATGGCAACGTTTGCGTATGTGATACTTTGACGTAACGGAACCCCAAAGATTCCATGCGGCCGTGATTCTGCGTAAAGCGTGGGTTGTTAGCAAGTGCACGAGCTAGTCAGCCAAGGTATATAACTGAGCTACAACTGTGCAATCGAGAAAGCGGGCAACAGGAAAATGTAGGCTCGAGGGAACAGCAAGTCCAATTTAAGTTTTGCTTTTCTCCCTCTTTTATCTTTTTTTTTTCCTCTCTCAAAATAAAAATAAACCCGTGTAGAAATAATGGCCAAACGCGTCGTGCTTGCGTTGTAGTGAAAGGGGAGGAAAATGGAACTGTTTTGGGTGTCGATGTACCTGGAACGTTCTCTTGATGCTTGGTGTTGTTTGCCTGAAACCTCTTCCACCACGAACGAAGGTCCCGTTTGGTCGGCGGCGACAAAGCTTGCGACGACGGTGACGGGGTTGACGTCGGTGGAAGATGCAATGGCGCATGCGACTGAAGCTTCTGGGAATGAATCTGCTGTGATGGAGGCGACGACGAGCTCGGGCCCTTTGGATCGTTGTGGGATTGTTGGGCGACTGGAGGCCCAGGAGATTCGGCGGCAGGAGGGGCGTTGGACATGATGGCGACGAAACCACCCAGAAAGGCTGGGCTGGGCTGGGGGAGATTTGAATCTTGTAGCAATGGATCGTGATCCAACGCTTGAGAAAGCCCGTCGTCGAGGGGGAGCCTCTCGGGGCGTTGTGGATTGCTGTGAACAATGTTGCACTTTGAGCCGTGTTGTTTGGTTGATCGTTAAAAGGCAATTGCGAAAACAGAGTGTGTCGCAAAAGCAGCAATAGCCTGAAGCCTGTCGACTCCTGGCTCGAGGCAACCGGCGGAGACCCCCCCTTCCCTGGAATGAGCACTACTACCCTTTTAGGAATAGGGTGGGTCTAGGCCTACCAGCATCAACCGAAGTGACGCAGAGACTTGGGCCAGAAGCCACAAAGGCTTGGTGCGAAGTCAGGCTGGAGTTACCAGATAAGTCTATAGGGGGGAGGGACAGGCAGGTAGATACCTTACCTTATTGGTAACATTAGCAGGCTCAAAGAACAATTTGTCTCTTTGTCTCACCCCCCCAATCATTTTAGTTACCTTCTGTAGGGTTGATTACCTCAAGTTCCCAAAGTTAAGGTACCTAACATTTACAGATGCCATCCAAAGCTAAGGAGAATTTACAATTGATCTTCCATGACCCAAGCTCCAGCGCATAAGGTTGGGCAGGCACATAGCCCTGGTAAGGTGAAGGTACTTCGTAGGTACCTTTCCATACGTTGCCTTACCTTAGGTACCCTACCCTACCTCTTACCTACCAACCTACCTACCTTGCCACCTAGGTAGGTAAGGTACCTAGGTAAGGTCCCTTACCTTGCTTACCCTACCTTGCCTAGGTTAGCTTTAAAGGACCTTGATTGGGACTGGATTTGGAGGGGTACTCCGTACCTCGTTGTACGTCAATTGGAGTCTCCATGAGGGGGGATAAGAAAATCCATACCGCATTCGTCTTTTCTTTGGGTCGATTGCAGGAACAGCGCCCGTGTTGCCGTTTCTTTGACAATGACAACATGAATGCCGCGCATGCATGCCTGCCACCAGGTCAACCAACTCTCCACTCCCGTCAGAGGTCATTTGACGACGGCACTATCCGGGGCGCAAAAGTCAAAACCACAATCAAACGTAATCTCCACAAATATGGAGTCATCAGGCAGTAGTACATAAGCACTGCACCCGTAACTAAGTACGACGACGTACAGTAGGTAAGCACAGGGTAATAAATACCACAAGGGAGGGGTGGTAAAAATAACTGCAATAATAAGCCGGTCATCCAGTCTTCAGATGTTCTAGAAGCTTTGAAGGTCTGGGTTGTCTTGATAGATCTAGGTCTAGACTAGATAGACCTAAATGAACTATTTCTAGACCTACTTTGTGGAACAGGACAGACAGGATGGGGCGTAAGACGGAGCTGCAGGGTTAGGACCGATGGCACATTTGATCCCATCTTACTTCGTACCTACCCACCTACCTTAGGTACACCTGCCCGGGTAGATTTGTGCTCATCTTCCTCGTCTATCTGTTTTAAAAGCCTAATTTATGCAAGGTACTGTTGTAACATTACTATCCTTCTGCAATTGCACAAGTATCCACAGTCACGAAGCCTCTTCCTTACCTCGCCTTACTCGTGTACACCTCAGCCGGCAAACCATGGCAGATGGGAAAGGCGCTTTAGCAAAATATGTTCTCACAGATGCCGAGAGTGAGACCATCTTTGCGGAGCAGATCCTGCCTGCTGAACTAAGTCATGCGCTGGACAGTGGCCAAGTTCCAGGCAACGATTCCTCATCCAAGGTCGCAGTCCTGCTCGTCGGCCAGACGGGTGCCGGCAAAACCCGCACAGCACCACTCCTACACCAGGCCATGACCACGAGGCACCCTTCAGGCCGGGGTCCTGCGCACCTGATCGCCGACACCTACAAGACGTACCACCCGGCGTACGCAGACCTCATGCGCCACTCGCCCGCCCTCGCCTCGCCCGCGACGGGTCCCGACGCGCGCCGCTGGCTCGCCATGGCCTGCAGTCGCGTCGCCGCCGCCGGGGCCGACTGTCTCGTCGAGTCGGCCTGCCGCCACCCTGCCGACTTCCAGGATCTGGTGCGCATCTTCCGGGCCGCCGGGTACGTGGTGCACGTCGCGCTGCTCGCCGTGCCCGAGGCCCTAAGCCGCCTCGGGATCCTGGTCCGTTTCCACGGCGCGCTGCCCGAGGCGCGGTCGCGGGGTCTCCCGCTGCGCCTGACCCCGAGGCCTGTCCATGACGCCACTTATTCGGGACTGCTCGTCGCCGCGCGCTGGCTGGACGGCGAGGGCAGTCCGTCTACCGATCGGGTGGTGGTGCTGAGACGAGGCGACCGGGTGGCTTACGAGCGTGATGCTGGGGGCCATGGAGGTGATGGCAGTGTTGCCTCGGCTTTGTTGCTGGAAAGGCGACGGCCTCTCAGTCAAGAAGAAAAGGCGCGGGCCTTTGAGGATCTGAAAACGCTGGAGGAGCTCAGTCTAGGGCTTGGTCAGGATCGGGAGAAAGAGAAGCAGGCATTGGAAACGGAACTGCGAGATATTAATCAGCTGCTTTTCGGCTTGGATCCTGACAACAATGCAGTTCAAGCTGAGACCCCTGACTTCCCAGAGCTGTTGCCTTTGGATCATGCTCGATTTATAACATCCAGAGGCAATAACGGATAACAGCAGACCAGCCCAAGCTCAACCCTTTCCCCCCCCGTTTTGTTCACATATGATATCTTTGCGGTCGTTGTTATGTTCCCGATGGGCACCAGGGGCTGTGGCCGTATCGGGAGTATCGCTCAATTCAGCATGGCTTCTCAACATCATGAAAACGAAGTCGAAGTTACAGGCTAACGGCAACCGATATCCAACAGTAGCCCCCCAGAAAGGTGGGCTTTCACGATTGGTGAGGCTATTGACGGTCTTCACTCAAGGTAAGTTATGAACAGCATGCTATACATAGTATATAAGATTGATAAGGTAATTTGTTTGACAGCTACGTAAATGAGTAATGATAAGCTTCTCAACAAAGAAGTCGGACAGTCAAACATGGCTTGAGTACAGGATGCTTCACTAGGTTTCAGCATCATCAGCAGGCTCAGATTCGACTTGCTCATTTGACGGTGGAGCAGTTGTGCCGTCAGATGCACTTTCATGGTCGATCTGAAGCAAGCCTCTTTTGGCCATGCGTTCAGTATCTGCCCTCTTGGCTTCCTTCTCCTTCTTGGCTTTGTCGAAAGCCTCTGCGTACTTCTTCATTTTCTCTCTCTCCCTGTAGAGATACCGGAGCACTCTGCCGCTCGAGGTGTAAGCAAGTGGACAATCTGCATCTGCCTCTTCCTCTTCCTTCTTGGGTGACTCCTGCTTCATCTTTCCCTCCTCTTTTGTGGAGCCATGATCACCTACCTTGGCCACGTCCTCATCACTAGAGGGTGCTTGCTCGCCATCCCGGAGCCGCCGCCGTTTTTGGATTTCTGCACGGTACTCTTTTACCCTCTTCTCATTATCTCCATCCCGTCGTTCTTTGCGCTGTTGCTGAAGCTGCTGAAAGTACACTTGCCACGCCGGGGCTTCTTCATCTCGTTCTGTGTCAATAAGTGGCCTTTGAGACTTATCAACGTTCCACCGCGAAGGAAGCATCCAGTTCTCCGTATCAGTTAGCATCAGACCATCACCCAGTCGATCGACCACCAGCGGACCCGGCTCACCGTTGATGAGATGCTGAGCCGTCTGGACAAAAGCCTCGTACTCGTCCGGCGAATATGTCAGATCCGGGATTGGGACAAACACCTCTATCAAGTCAGACCGGTGAAGCCCATCGTCGCTGCGCCACCCGGCCGGCCACAGCTGCACCGATGTCACCTCTTCCACGCCGTAGTACCTACCGGCACGGACCGTGGCGACCTGGATGCAAAAGACGCCCTCGCCCAGCCGCTCGCAGCAGGTGCAGACGAGGTCGGACCCGGCGCTGCGATTGTGAACAAAGGAGCAAGGGAGGTTTCTTCCCATGCAGCGCAGGCACGGGGGCCAGTCGTAGTTACGCTCGCCCTCGGGAGCGGCCTCCGCCTCGGGCCGTGGGCGTGAAGAAGAGACAGCGCTCTTGCGGCTTGCGGGTGCATCACCGCGCTTTTCGCTCTTGACCGGCATATTGGGCTTCTTCCGTGCCTCTCTTCGTCGTGCCGCATCGGCTAAGACATCTCTGGGTTGCTCCACTGGCTTCCTGTAGGTGGCCTTGCTGGCTTCGAGCCTCTCTCTGAACTTAAGGCTTTCCTGGTCGGTGCCGGCATTCTGCCTTCGCTGGCCTTTCTTTTCTAATATGCTCTCCATTGTAACTGATTTAGGAGATTTCTTATCGAAGTGTGATTTATATTATAGTCGTTACTGTTATCGCTGTTCAAGTCCTTGGTTGACTAACTGTTGACATTTTTAGGTGAGTAACAGTAGAGGTTGCATCTAAGTTCATTTGTCTATATGTATTCCGTGTGACTCGACTTATTGCTCTGCAAGGAGTAGAATAATGTAGACAAAGCCCCTCTATAAAGGTCTGCTTTGTACTTGAAAGTTTGAATAAAAGAAACAAGTCGCCTTTGATACTTCAAATATCATTGATCCATGTCACAAAGAGAGAAAAAAAAGAAGAGCAGACTGTGAGAGGGACAAAGAACCAACCGAGTGAGTCGATTTACCCAACATTGAACACCAACAGCTACCGTAAAGGTGCATGTGGTCACAGCACTACACTGGTGCAACGAAAGCACCTCGTGGCGATACAACTATGGACACTAGCATTGATATTGATGACAATAGACAACCGGATAAAATGAGGGTGCGTATTTCCTTTTACGACTAAAAATCCCAACGCACTTGGCTCACTCATCGTGATGATGCTGCAGCATCAGACTTCGATATTATATATGGCACTAGGTATGTCGAAATCGATGCATCACAAATGTAATTGACTGCTTGCTAAAGAAAGCCTTTGTTTTTCTTGACTCTCCAGGCTCCTCCATTCTCTGCGCACGTCTTAGTTCTTCCTCAAACGAGCTGAGGGTCTTCATATTCTTACGATCGGGCAGCCTCGAGTTCGAGCTCAAGCTGCCTGATGCGTTCACTTTGATCCTGAGTCCCTGCACCGATCCTCTTCTTCAGGGTCTCGACTTCGTTGGTCAGGTGGCCAATCTTGTCGCTCTGTTCACCGATGATCTTGGTCTGCTTTTCCAAGAGCTGCGTGATCTGAGCAAGAGAGGCCTCTACTGATGATGAAGCCGCGCCTCCACTGCTGGTAGCTGGCGGAGCGACCGAAGATGATGCATTTCTGGATGCCGCTGGCGAAAAGCCTTGCGGGGATTTGATAGGGGAGGAAGGTTTGGCTGCCACTGGTGACACCGTCTTGATGGGCGCGGGTGGCTTGCTCTGTGATGCTGGGAAAGCGGCGCGAGGTGCTGGTCTTGAGACCTCCTCAAAGCTCGAATCTTCTGCCGCGTTCTTTGCGTCCTCCTCGTCGTCACTCTCCTCATTGTCTTGATACTTGGACGCCATGGTGGCGATAGATTGCTTCTGATCGCTCATGGATGGGGGCGGCGACCGTACGGTGGGCTTTTCCTCGGGCTCCTTCTGCGCAACAGGATTGGCGGGCGAAGCCGGTGTAGCAGCAGGTGCCGGGGCAGGGGCAGGGGGCTTGTAGTCCGCTGGCACCTCGACTGGAGCATTGCCGTCGTAAATGCTCTCAAAGTCAATCTTGGAAGGCAACGCAGTTTTACCCGACAACCACTCCTGCGCTGTCATAGCGGGCTTCAGGCCCACGGCAGGAGGGTAGATGTCAGACTGGAATGTCTCGGCACGTCGAGGTACGGTGAAGGAGATGGGCTCAATGTAGGCGTCGTTGACTGTCTTGTAGGCCCTCATAACCTCGTTCTCGTGAACCTGGTAGGCAGGGATATGTCATGTAAGCAAGGGGCTCCTCGGCGCGTTTTTTTTCTTCAACAATATCCTTACGTTAATGCCACGGCGAGGTACAAAGGCAATACCCCTTTGAGGATCCGCAGACTTGTATTCGGAAAGGAACTCAAACTTGTCATTCTCATACTCAAAGTATCGAATATTGCCATCACTGGAGAGATTCAGGTGAGTTAGTAAACGATCAGGGTATTCTATCAGAATATCTTGAAAACACCAAAAAAAAAGAAAACATTGACTTACCCTTTTCCAGCAAGGTACAAGCAATTGGAACCGTCATCTGCTCACGGGCCACAGTTCAGTACGTAGTCTCAGCTATAGCCAGGCCCAAAGCCTGGTTAAACACGGCATGTAGACTTACCCCAGAAGGGCATGCAGACTCCCGAGATGGAATCAAGTACATGGAAACCGCCGATAGGCTCCGTGTTTCCAGGCTCCCAAAGCGCCAACTGCCTCTCGCTCATTCGGCTGAATCCCGTGGTCGCGAAGCGGTTGTGCTCTCCCAGCCACACGACACGGCTGTTCTTGGCGCCCGTGTGGCCGGCCGCCTCGTGGACGGGCTTCTCCTGCCGCACGTCCCACACGCGCAGCTTCTTGTCCCTCGAAGAAGTGACCAGCAGGTTGCCCGAGGCGTTCCACGACAGGCTCTGGACGATGTCCGGGTGCTTTAGCGTAATGTGCGCCTGGCCCGTCGTCACGTCCCACAGCTTGATGGTCAGGTCGCCCGAGGCCGAGGCCAGCATCGACTCGGCGGCCGGGTTGAAGAGCACCTGGCCGACCTTGCGCGAATGACCCGTCAGCCGCGACACGGGCTCCACGTCCGTCGGCTCCTCGGCGTCGGTGTGTAGCGTGAAGCCCTGCGGCACCTGCCATATAAAGACCTTGCCATCGTCCGAGGCCGAGGCGATGACGTTGTCGTTAAAGGGGTGCCAGTCCGTATCGAGCACGGCGGCCGTGTGTCCGCGAAAGAGGGGGATCTGATCGGGGACTTTGCCCTTCTCGCTAAGTGGGATCACGGCAAAGGCGCCGCCGCCGCCGGACTCCCAGTTGACTGAGAGGTATTCGGGGTTGACCTAACATCGGAGAGGGTGAGGGGGCCCACGTGTGAGTCTCGAGCTCGAAGCCTGTGCGCGCATCTTCTATGCATTTATTGCCCTACGATGCTCGACTTTGGGCTGTGTGTTTGCGGCGCACCTTGACGAGGTTTGTGTCCCAAGCATTGCGGCTAATGTGCAGGTTGTCGTAGCAAAACTCCTTCCTCGTAGATTTGCCAAAAATGTGTCCTGTCGTGGCACGCCCAGGTGTGGGGGCAAGCTGTCAGCATCGATATCGAAGCATTTGCGCGCTGCAGCTACTGCATCTCGATCTTCTTTTGGCTCAATCTAAGCTTACGATATTTCGACGCGCGAACGAAGCGGCCCGCCATGGATAATGGGCTCTGACGAGAATCGGGTCGGATCGGTACTGAATTGATTCGGTTACAATGGCGACTGGCGAGGTGAACGGAGGGGTTTTCACGTCGCAAGCAGGTAAGCAAGCTATGATCAGCTAAAATCTAGTTGAGAAAAAAATATATCATCAATGCATGCAAAGATGGAGTTGGGCTTAGATGGATCAATGTCTGGCATGTTGCAGGTGCAGATGCTCCCTCCCTGAACGAACTGCGGGTTACTGCTGTCGATCCCCCCCAAAAAATCATGGAGCGCAGCCCACTCGTTGGAGAAAAAGGTGGGGGCATAAACCAGCCTCCCTCCTATACTGGTCGCATCAATCAACACACCACGTAATCTGTCTGTCTACTGTATGCCGGCCTGGTCTGACATTTACCTGTGTCTTTACTACGGAACGCCAATCCAATCAATCGCCAAACAAAAATTACTTTGTATCTTTGATATACTTTGTAGACTTCAAACCGGATGAAAGTTATATCAATTTCTGCGGGCTCTGCTAACTTCACCGTCCAATCAATCAAGTTGAGAAGAACAAAAAAGAACAAAAAAAGAATGAAATAAAAAAAAATACAGTAGTGTATCCCAGACACAAGTAAACCCCAAATTCCCAATGTCTTTCGCGGTGTGCACAGAAACAATTAAATGCCGTATCAACGCCCTCCTCGCTCGCGTTCGTGACTCCTTTTTGTGTAATACAGACGGGGCAAAGAAGTAGGTGGTAATGAGGGCAGACAAAGGAGAATAGAACGGTCGAGTATAAGAAGACCAACATATGAGTCTCAGTCAAGCCATCCTTATTCCTTCTCGATGAACCGTGATGCTCGAGAGACAAGACCACCCAGATGCCTTGGCAAAGATAATGTATAATGAAAAAATAAAAAAAGGGTGGGGGGGAAGGAAACTTCGGAAAGGTGAACCAAGTAACAAGTAGATAAGAACAATAACAAAAAGCCATGGGCAGGATGGGAACTTGGCCCAGGCCCCTGATCCTCAAACGCCTCATCCATCGCAACCCACCAAACGGCAGCCAACCATCGAAGCGTTTCTCATTCTTCTTCTCCTGCATTACCATTGGTAGTGCCGTTCGGTTGATTTGTGCCGTTCGTCACTATTTTGATCCTCGTTGTCGCCGCCGCCGCCGCCGCCGGTTGAGGCGTGCCGGTCGCCGTTGACGGGGCGACTGAAGTGTCATGGTCTTTGCTGCTACCAACCTCCAGTTCCTGCAGTTCCGGATGGGAACTGAGCTCAGCCTCGAGCCTCTCGTTGAAGAATTTCTAGAAAGTATACCAGTCAGCATTCGTCCAAGCCCTATCCTCATCACCTGCTACAAAACAGCTTGCTACTAACCTCTATTATGTTTGCATCCGAGTAGAGGATGCTGCCATCCTCATTGTACTGACGACAGTTATTGCAGAGGAGCTCTATGTCACTCTTCAGATCGCTCAGGTTGGTGTACTCCTCCTTCTTTATCTTGGTTTCAATCTGTTTCATTGCGATAGGCTTTGCAATGAACTGATAATAATCAGGGAAGTCGCGCTTGGGCGGCAGCTTGATGAAAGGACCGATGATAAGTCGCTTCAGAGGCTCATCATCCTCATCCTTGGCCTCGGGATCAATGTCATCAACCTCCAGCTCCATAAGAGCTTCGTAAAGATTGCCAAGACTCTTTTGCAGCAAAGCGCGATGGGGAGACCCGGTTTTGACTGCCTTTGGTCTTCCTTGTGGACCCCTGCGTTTCTTTGCAGGCGGCTCGTCGTCGCCATCCTCTGCCTTGCGCTTTTCGACATTCTTGCTGCCCGGTTTGCGCCCGCGCTTCTTGACAGGAGTTTCTATTTGTGGCTCCTCGGTGCTTGCACGACTGGCCGTAGGCGAGTTTTCTGGTGATGCGATTCCAGCCGCTAATCTCTTCAGCCGGTTCGTCTCTCTCTTGTCCTTGCGCGCCTGCTTACGTGCAGCGGCTGCCTCGGGACTGTCATCATCGTCATCAACAGCCATAAGCCATTGCTCTTCCGTGAGGCCATCGTCATATTTGACCTTGGTCCTTTCACGAGCACCGCGTCCCAAGATGGTTTCCTGTTCCTCCTCTACAGGGTTGCCATCGCCAAGGTAAATATCAGGTAGCTCATTTTCCGCCATAAGACGTGGAACGCCCTTGCATCCTGCGCCAGTTCCGTAGATGGGATCTTTAGATCTCTGCTCATCCATCTCCTGGAACATAGCGAGTTCGGTCTCGTTACGCGCCAGAATCATGTTGAGCTCCTCGTCATCCATCTCCTCCTGCTCACCGTTTTCTGCCATGTCGGCTGTTTCTAACAGGGTTCTGAGCATGGCATCACGGTCAGTTTCAGAGGACTTGTTGTCGAAACGACCTGCCTGGATAATCTTTCCGTCCATGTCAAGCTTAAACCGCGCACGATCTAGAATCTTCTCTTCAACGGAGCTGCTGCTGATCAGTCGAAGAATTCTGACTTCGTTCTTCTGACCAATACGATGCGCACGATCTTGAGCCTGCAAATCTTGATGAGGATTCCAGTCCGAATCGTAGATAATGACAGTGTCGGCAGTCTGCAAATTGAGACCAAGACCTCCAGCGCGAGTAGAAAGCAAGAACATGAAGTAGGGCGAGTCTGGGCGGTTGAACTGGTACAGCAAGTCAGATCGATCTTCTGACTTGGTGGTACCATCCAAGCGCAAGTACTGGATGCCTCTGAAGCGCAAGAAGTCCTCCATGATGTCCATGATCGCAGTCATCTGAAAGAACATAAGTACACGATGCCCTGAAGCCTTGTACTTGGGCAATACTCGATCCAAAAGTTCGAACTTGCCTGCGGTACGCCAAAGAAGATCGTTGCTGGTGTTGGTGGGGTTCATCTGATTCTCGACCTCGTCAAACACGAAGGGGTGGTTGCACAGCTTTCGGAGTTGCATGATCATGTTGCTCAGACCACGAGCACCAGTCTTGCCTCCCTTGCCATCGCTGACGACAAGCTTTTGGTGCTTGACCATTTGGTTGTACAGGCGTGATTGCAATGCTGAGAACTTGCACTTGATGACCTTTTCCGTCTTGTCTGGCAGGTCTTTTTCGACATCCTTCTTGAGACGACGGAGCAAGAAAGGTCGAAGAACCTTGTGTAAACGACGAATAACGAGAATCTGCTCTTCTTCCGTCAACTCCATCTTGTCCTGACCTCCGGTGTTGGCGAAGGGTGTGTTGAACCACTCATCGAAAGTCTTGGCGGACTTGAAGATGTTGGGCAATGTGAAGTTGAGCATGGCCCACAACTCTGCGAGGTTGTTCTGCAGAGGGGTACCGGTGAGAATGAGACGGAAACGGGTTTGGTAGTATTGTTGGATGGTTGAGGTGAGCTTGGAGTTGCTGTTCTTCATACGGTGACCCTCGTCAATGATCATGTGGAACCATTTGATCTTGCTCAAAATCGGGCGATCCTTGATGATGTACTCATATGTGGTGAGAAGCACTTGGAACCTGCCTTGTCGAATCTTATCTTGCTGCTGTTTCCTGGCGTTTGGCGGACCCTTGTAGACCACGCGAGTCACCGAAGGTGCCCACTTTTCAAACTCTAGAGTCCAGTTGGTCAATGTACTCAGGGGCACAATGACCAAATAAGGACCGTGCTGCTGCTTCTTCTCAATCAGATAAGTGATTAGACTGATCGTCTGAATTGTCTTGCCGAGACCCATCTCGTCGGCGAGAATACCGTTGAGGTTGTTGTTATACAGCGAAATCATCCATTGGAGACCCTTGATCTGGTACTCCTTGAGCGTGCCTCCAACCAGGATGCTGGCCTGCGCCGTGACCTCCTCCTTGATACGATGGGCCACAGCGTAGTAGTCGATCTTGCGGTTACTTTCTTCGTCATCCGAGTCTGGTAGTTCTTCATCATCGATCACTTCCTCTCCTCCGTAACGCTCTGCAGCTTGTCGCTGCTGCGCCTTCACCGAAGCAGTGAGCTGGTGCAAGAAGCCATCGGTCTGCCTAAGGAGGTGGGTAATTCTGGTGTCCTTGGCTTGGTCGAGCAGCTTCAAGTACGCTTCCTCGTCGTTGGCCTTGAGGGCTTGAAGACGTTGCTTGGCGTTGCGCTCAATACGCTTCTGCTCTTCCTTCTCAATGTTACTATGGTGGTTTGTCATCCAGCGGCCTAGCCTGCTCATCTTGGATTGTTGAGCTTGCGCTGACGCGTGCATTTCATTTCTGTGAGTGAAGACGGCTTGCAGGAAGTCGGTGTGTTTCTTCCTCTCACGAATCTCCCGAGCGTTACGTTGGTCCTTCTCGAGCTTCTCGGTTATACGGGCCTCGCGCACATTCTGTTTCTTCATCCGTCGGTAATGGCTGCGGTTGGTTGTCATTGCAAGGTTGTCATAGTTGATCATCAGGCGTCCCGCCTTCTCACGGAAAGCGCGCTGCTTAGAATAGAGTTGGATTTTCATCATTTCGATGATCGCTTTTCTCTTCAAACTCTCGTCGGGAACAACATCGTCTTGTGCCGTGTCCCAATGTGCCATGTTGCCTGCAAGCTTCTGCAATTCGTTGTAGCGAGCACTCATTCGGTTGAGAATTATGGTCTCTCTGTCCGACCGCAGCTGCTCAAAGTCGATCCCAACCGGCATAATGCCAGGTACGAATGGCCGATTGGTACGTTGGCCATGCTCAAAATAGCTGATGGACTTTCGGACGACGCCCTCGGTGTAGGGATCCTTGAAGCTCGTAAAGCCCGGCTGTTTGGGCTCCTCAACGGCGGGTGACTGGGTAGCATCGGCACCGTTAGGCAGGGCCGAGGGGCCTGCAGTGCCAGGACTTACCTTGGCACCAGCGGTCGGCGTTGCGCCCGCATGTTGCTCGGCGATGGCTGCTTGCCTCTGCTTACGCGCTGCTGCTATCAGTTGCTGTAGATGCAGAGGTACACCACTGTTCTTCCTGAGAAACCCAAAGGTCTTAAATTGCGTCCGAAGAAGCTTTAGTTGCTGTGGTGTAAAAGCGCCGTTGGATCTTGGGGCTGCTGACGGCGAAGCAGATGTGATAGGGGCAGCCGCATTGTTCGACGGTGTCGGGTTACCAGAGTCGGGAGCAGAATTTGGTGGAGGCTGGTTCGCTTTTGGGGCCTGTTCGTGCGTCGCTTCTGATGGGGCGCCGTTCGCGTTGCCGTTAGTCGCCGAATGTTGCATCTGCATCTGCTGTTGCTGCTGCTGCTGTTGTTGTTGCTGCTTTCGTATCTTCTGTTGTTGTTGGAAGTTGTGGAGAATCTGTGACAGCCTGGCAAATTCGGGGTTATTAGGCGGAACCCCTTGCTTCTTTAGTTGTTGATACCGAAACAGCATTTCCGACAGTTGTTGCTGGCCTAGCGACGCAGGCATTGCTGTTCCCTGGTGTTGTGGTTGCTGCCCAGGGATTTGAGCCTGTTGGGGGGAAGGCTGCTGCCCCTGCTGGGACTGTTGCTGAGCCGCAGGCATGGTCTGGACCGAGGCCATTGTGGCCGTTGATGTATCCAATCGAAATCGCGGGAGATCAAGGTTGGTGATCTCAAAGGCTATTGCAGCATCGGGCGCATAGCGAGTGTCGATGTGCAGGATGCGCGTCAAAATTAAATCGCGTCCCAAACGGTGATCAGGTTCGACGCGGACTTTGAAAAAAAAAACTGTGCTCAAGAAAGTCGGCGCGTCTGTCAGGTCCAAGTTGACGTGGGGGTTGAGCTAGGCCAAAGTCAATCGGATGACGCGAAAGGGAATCGACGTTGCGGTTGCGATGCGGCGCGTCGAAGCCAAGGGACTTGGGTTCGTTGAATTAAGCCGCGATGTGTCGAGATAACTGGTCGTGCTACGGTGCTTACTGAGTGAGTGTGGGGAGCGACGGGCAGATCGACCTGCGGCGCGGTGCGCCCTTCCTAACAAAGCAAAAGTGGACGTGTGAAAAATTCAAAGTCGAAAGGTCTATGGGGATTGAAAATTTGCAGAGAAATGGCGCCTCTGCGGGCGCGGGGGTTGCCAAACGTGGCTTGGCACGGAGCTTTGGTTTGCTGGTGATAATTCAACGATGATTAGAAGGTGGTTTCGCGGTTTTTTCGATGCGCGCACCTCGTCGACGGCCTCTGATGGAGTAGGTGGTTTGAAGGCCGACCGGGAGTCTCGTGTGCGATGGATAGCCGGTGGTATTTTTCAGAACGGCTGGCTAGACCCACCTCAGTCTCACACAAAAGCGGGCCAGGGGAGGAAAACGTCCTTCAAAAGTGCCTGAGGCATAAATTGCTTACAGCTTTTCAGAGACAGATTGCCTACAGCGTGTCACGTGCGTTTGGAAGCTGCAGAAGTCAGTCAACCTTGAGTGTTGGTCAAAGTTAGGTGCCTAGGTACCCGGTACCTACAATGCGGCAGCAATGTCAATTAAACTCATGTACCATTCTTATCTCTTTGCGCCCTTAGGGTGTGTAGACTTCTCCTTTTTAAGTCTGGCTGCTTCTCTGGACATTATTCGGTATATGGTGTTTTTTGTGCAATAATTCATTATATACGAATGTAAGCAATTCGTTCATTAAAAAAAAAAAAAAAAAAAAGACGATGCTTATTTTTTCATTTTCTTTCGCTCCGGGCCTTCCTCGACTTCTTCGTCGCTTTGTTCCGCGTACTGTGTGACCGGCTGGGTATCTTTCCATGCATTTGTGAACATAGGGTCCTTGGCAGCAACGTCTGCATATTTTAGCAGAGCCTCTCGAGGATCTTCATGAAGCATACGACTGAGAGGGATGTTTTCTTCCACGTGCTTCTCGTCTGGTTGACTTCTCCCAAATGGAGTCACCTTTGGAACCTGTGGTCTCCTGGGGTCTAAAGAACGCCCAGAGGCCGTTACACCTCCCCGGCGGCCGCCCATGGCACCCGGAGTGATGATAGAGTCGCCCGAGATACCGACGCTCTGATCCATGGTCAAGGCAGGATTATCATCAATGTGCCTCTTTTTCGGTGCACGCTTCATAACATCCACTGCACCGCGTGTAGACATGGTTGGATTATAGAGCACGTGGATTTCAGCGTTAGCGGAGCCCGTGACAATCTGGTTCAGCTTATCGTGCCAGTCCACAACTATCAGAGGAGATCCTGGTGTGACGGGTGTCACCAAATCTGGCCGGAGAGTTCCAGGATTCAAGATGTGAAGGTCGCCATTCGCCGAGCCCGTGATAATACTGGTCGAGTTTGGAGAATACTTGATATTGGTCATCCGGAAAGCATCCGACGTGGAAGTGTGAGAGGCTGTCACGACTGGCATCTTGAGCTTACGAGAATCCCACAGCTTGATGAGATCGTCACCGCCCCTTGTAACGATCATTCGGCCGTCTGCACTGATGTCGATTCCGCTGGTCCAGGTGTCAGGCTTGTGTGCAGCTTGTACCTCAGCTGCCGGCCGAGTGAAGGGGCCATCACCACTATACATGACAAGAGTGCCGTCAAGTGCTGCTGCTACTAGAGCGTTGTTCCCTCCCTGGAGTGGAGATGACCAAGCGACCGCAGTCATCTTGGAACGGCCCGCAGCACCCGCGGCCTTGGATTTGAAGACGATGATGTCCTTTTGTGACCTCTTGTTGTTGATATCCCATATCCGGAGCGTACTGTCGGAGCCTGCCGTGACACATAGATTCCTGTCTGTAGGACTCCAGGCACCAGCCGACACCTCACCTATGTGGCCCTTGGTGTTGTGCATGTCTCGAAGATACATGTCGCCTTTAACAAACTCGGCTAGGATGTCGCCGTCTCTTGACATGACTTTTGCTTGTGGATGCGCCGTGATGCAGAGAAAGTGGCCGCCCGACAGAGGGCTGAACATGATTTGGTTAATCGGGTGTGACTCTGCTGAGGCAGCGGACTTTTTGGTCTCCCAAGGGTCGACGCTCTTAAATGCGCGTAACGTGGTTGGCGTCATCGAGGCAAAATCGTGAAGCTTGATGGTGCAGTCGAGCGATCCCGTGCCTAGCCTCGAGCCTGCGGGATCCAAAGATACCGTGGTCACTGCCTTTTCGTGTGTCTTAAGCACGAGCTCATGGGAGACTGGGTATTCGTCTTCATCGGAGTCGGATTCGGAGTCGGAGTCGTCATCAGAATCGTCCGCGCTGCTGCCGTCAGAATGTGGCTTTGACTGCTTTGATACGGCATCATCCTGCACCTTTTTGCCTTGTTTTTGATCAACTGTTCGCCGGCTCCTGTCAATCTGCGCCGCGATATTCGCTTCTTTGCCTTTCTTGCCGAACGACTCGGGGAGGAATGCTCGCATAGGGTCGTCCTTGGCTAGACTTGGGCCCTCAACATCGAAATCCTCGCTGTCGCTCATATTGACGAATTTGAACTGGCCTGCGTGGCCGACAGGGCGAGACACGGACGGGGTATAAATCAAGCCCTCAGACTTTCTGGAAATGGTCGACCAGGCTAGACTTTATGCTTGCTGAAAATACATGTGGCGTTTGAGAACTAAATCTGATGTTCCATCTGTCGGCGCATTTGCCATTGATGTTGTTTCTCGGTATACAGTATGTTCTTAGCTATATATACTGTGGCTCATTACCCCCTGGCAAGCCAGATCCCGGCGTTGTCGCTCTTTAACCTTTTTGAACAAGCGTGCCTGCGCCGCGATGGTGTGTCTAATGGGATGCTGTAACTCAATTAAACTCACCCTCAGACGATCACGAAAACTGTCTAGTATCTGCGGGGTGGTTTTGTCTGTCTGATATTTTTTTTACTCGAATTTACAAATAGTCTATACCCGCCAATCATGCCGTTACCAGCTTCCGTGCTTCCTCCAATCTCCTTGCTTCATCAGCCTTCATCTTCTCCCACCGTCGTACCCTCGCCGGGATAACGTTTTCTCTTGGGGCTTTGATTTTCCAGTCAAGGGGTGCCTCTTTCCCAAGCGCCCTGATCGTTCTTAGCTCAACCAAGCTGTAATTGCCATCTGGTCTGTCGAAACAAAATGGCTCTATCAGAGATACAGGTGGGTTGGTGATGATCCGGACGCGCCGTAGTGGATTCGTCGACGCGGAATGTAACATCAGCGGATGCAAGAGGTAAACATCCCCAGCCTCGCCAGTTACCTCTACAAAATCCTCGCATGTTTGTGCCAGGTCAAGGAACCAATCCAAGTTGGCCTCTTTCTCAAAGTCTGGCTCCCCTCGCGGCACCATCCGCGGTGATACCCCCTCAGGGTGGTCATACAGCCAACGTGCAACCTTGGGCATCGCATCCGGGCAGATGTAGGTGCCTCCGCCACCGGGCACAACATCGGTGAACAGAGGGATGATCAAGAGACCCTGCTCTGGACTGTCCAGATAGTGGATGAAGAAGTCCCCATCGACGTGATAGTTGTCCAACTGTTTGGGCACAACTTCTTTGCCCTCGTTCTCGGGTGTGCCGAGATTCACGATGAAGGTATCCCGCCATGTGCGGCACCTGGAGTCTATCCGCTCCTCACCTCCGCAGAGCTCAGTCACGGCCGCCCACGCCCGAGGTGCGAATTCAGAGGCATCGAAATGGAGCTGTGCCGCCGGCATGTTGGTTCGCAGGCTAGACCAGGTACTCTTGTCAGTCGGCGACATGCCGAGTCGAGTCCAAACATCCTTGGTGGCATCCTCGGCTTGCTCTCTTGTGAAGGCTTTTGGTATTCTGGCCAGCTTGGTCAGTTAAATGACTTTGGTCCAAGTTACAAGAGAATAGGACAAGGTGCCATTACTTTACCCAGCCCTTTTCAAGGAAGTGCTCCTTCTCAGCCTCGCTCAACGCTGGGGCAACACCGTTCATCTTTAAAGAATAATAAAATAACAACACACTACTATAAGCCAGTCTGTTGGCAGTTCATACAGCTAATAGGTCGTCGGTATTTATTTTGACATGCGAGACACCATCAAACTTATACTCTGGATCTTGGGACCTATTCATCCGGGAAGTCATGGGTCTGCCCCCACGAAAGGAATTATAGTAGTAGTAATCCTGTGCGGGGGAACGGTGCACTGCCGGAACTTTCTTCCGACGTGGCGCTGCCATCCAAATAAAACTAAGTCAAAACAGGTAGGTAACAAACAGATGCAAGAGAATGTATGGGCTAGTCTAGTCATTATTTGGCTATATACGCGTGGCAATGCCTACCGGAATACGTATCAACCATACTCGTTCACTCGCATTTAAACTGTGGCGTACCCAACATGTTGTGCCAATGAGTTGTGCCGCCTATTTGGGTATCTCCGCTTGGACGTGTACTGGATAGAACTGGGGGATATTTTACTCGGCTAAATTGGCATGTAGTCTTTGAAGAAGCGCTGTATGACACTGTGCGCAGGGACCAATTGAGAATAGCAAGCTGCGTGGGGCTACCTACATGCAGGTAGATCTCGTCTTGGTACCTACCTACCTAGATAATATCAGCAATTATCGGGCCGTTGGAGTTATCGTGATAGGTAGGTACATATGCTTATTGAAATGATGAACAGCTACCCAAGCAGGTTAAGTAAAGGTAACAACTGTCTCTAGGTACCTTTACAGTGAAGGCAGGTACATTCGATAATTACCATGTAAATGTGATTTGGTGTTGGTGCTTGGAAGGAACTCCCTGAGACCGTGTTTGGAGGCTACTGGCACAGTGTCAAGAGATGTCGCTTTTTGCGCGGAGGATCTTAACGTTTGCGACAGGCAACCATTTGACTGCCGTCCAACCATCAATCATACTATCGCCGAAAATTAGCCTGTGCGTAGCAGACTGTTAGTATCAACAAAATTTGTTCCTATTCAACTTCTTCGTCATGGCGGATACGGCGATCATTCTCCCCGACCCTGGAGTTGAGGAAGAATACGCGTCTTCCGAAGACTCTGATTTTGCGCCAGAAGATACCGCAGCCCGCGAATCCTCACCTGACGATTCCGACGACGAGGATGTGCCGCCAGACGTTGCACCTGCGACTGCGCCCAAGCGCAAGCGGAACGCTAACGACGACGAACCACAAGATGTCGGTTTCGAAAACTCTGGAGACGAGGCCATTATAGAGAAGGCCAAGACAAAGCGGCAGAAGAAGGTCAGGAAAGCGAACCAGGATGGGGACGAGGGTGGTGATGGTGGTTTGATCAAGACACGCAGTCAGCGAGCGCAAGAGTATGGTTTTATCTTACGGGAATAACTGGCCTAGGAACCAGATGCTGATGTTACTTAGGAAAGCCGAGCGGAAGGCAATTGCCGTCTCTGGCCCTGTCACCGTCGACGTCGATGCACTATGGGCCCAGATGAATAACCCAACCTCTGCTGCTCCAGTGAGCAGTCAGGCAGATTCTACAACCGAGGCCGAGGCCGCTGCAGGTGCTACAGTCAATGCTAGAGATGCGGACAAGACAGCTACCACCGAAGCTACTACCCAGGTTCCACGAATGATCAAAATAAAACGTACATACAACTTTGCCGGGAAGGTTCACACGGAGGAAAAGCTCGTTTCGCGAGACTCCGCAGAGGCAAAGCTATATCTTGAGTCTCTGGGAGAAGGTGCGACACCAGAGGCAGCCGAAGAAAACGGCGATCAGCCAAGGAGGAGGCCCAAAAAGGCATTCCGATCTGCATTCGAACCAATATCGGACCAGCTGGCGTCTCGCAGAGACCTGAACCTAGGAATAGCGGCCAGGATGGAGGCCAGGGATCTCGCAAAGGATGCCAACGCCAAGAAGCTCACAACAGTCGAGAAGAGCCGCATGGATTGGGCTGGCTACGTTGATAAGGAGGGCATCCAGGATGAGCTTAAGCTCGCTGGCAAATCAAAGCACTCCTACGCCGAGCGCCAGGGCTTCTTGGCTCGTAGCGAGGCACGGAGGGAAGACGATGCAAGGAAAGCTCGTATGGCTACGCGGGTTTAATGAATTTGTGTTCACGGGCTATGGGTAAGGGCCTCAATCTCTACCCTATATCTTCGATTTCCCCTTCGTGGCCTGGGAGCTGTCATACCTCCGCCCTTCATCATCCTGCTCTGCCACGGTAAGGTCAGGAAGATTCACGGGCATTATGCGCCGCGGCTGAGCACCAGCTACGACCGAATACGCGGAAAAGTCCGTGACGCCGGCATGATCTCTCAAAAAGTCCTCATCGAGCGCCAGCATACCGTTAACCACCTTGGCAGGTGCTCTGAGAATTTCAAGAATGGCATCGGAGAAAATCGTCGGCTTCCTCAAGTCCCTGGCCTCGTCGGGGTTATCCCTGGTAAACGACTCAGTGGCTGCCGATTCTATGGCCTACAAGCGGTCAAGACATTAGCACCCAGCTAAACACAGGTCGAGGGACTCCAGGATACTCACCACAGCTGGCCATAGGCTTGTGATAGCCATGTCATCCAGGCCTTGTCGTTCAAAGTCCATTGCCAGGCCCTTGGTCAAAATGGACATGGCAACCTTGCCCATTGCGTATGCTGTCTTCCCTCGGAAAAACCGACTGTATATCGGAGGGCTCACCACTAAGATCCTACCTTGACCCTGCTTGGTCATATGCGGCAGTGCTGCTTGGATTGTGGCATAGAGTCCCTCTGGGTTGACACGCTGCATCAACTGGAACCTCTTTATCGGAGTGTCCGCAACAGAAGCCCACCAGATGGCACCAGAGTTGTAGATCAGGACGTCTATTCGACCATATATCTGCAAGGTTACTCGCGATAAGTATATGTAGTGAGTATCTCACAACTGTCATGTGCTCAATTGGTGACCACCATCTTACCTCAATAGTCTGCTTCACCAGTCTTTGCACGGATTCGACATCCCTGGTGTCGACCTGAATCGCCGTCGCATCACCACCAGCAGCTCTGATTTCTCTTTCTACCGTATTGATAGTCGATTCTGGTGATTTTGGATTTGGTGGGAATGGCACGACCTTGCTTGCATCACTCATAGATTTGGCAGCCACGATGACTTTTGTCACATAGCGAACCGGTTGTCAGCTGAACTGTAATTAGGCACTGTTGCGTGCATGCTTGTTCCTGACCCTTATACTTATTCCTGGCTAGGTCAAGTGCGACTTGGCGGCCGATGCCTCTGGAGGCCCCGACTACCAGGGCAACTTTGGTGTTTGACTCCATCATGTAGTTGGTTCGATTCAGGTAGCAAATGGGTTGAAATTATTAACACGGCTTGTTGATTCGCAAAGCGGAGTGCCTGGGAGTTATTCGACCATGTACGCGCAGTCCAATTTAATGGTCCTGGAAATGCAAGATTTCAGGCTTTGGTGTTGTAATAGTGCCGAACAAAAGTGTATGTATATAATCGACGACGAACCTGAGAATGGCATGTGGTGCTGTCCAAACCAGCCAATCAAAAGCACGTGATTCGGCGTAAGCTCACCTCTACTTACAAATGTGCCGAGGCACAACAACATGCTCCTCTCATATACATAAAATCATTACCTATGGAGTACCTACCTTGGTATATACCCCGCAGCTTATTTGGATTATTCATTTGATTATATCTTTTCAGGGCGATAGTAATCACCATGACGAACGGAAAGATCAAATGCTTTCTTGACATTGGTACGCCTGAACCATTCCCAATGTTCCATGTCTTACCTACCTCTCAACATACATGCTTCGAGCTGTAGCAACCCTGACTGACTATGAGTTTTGGTTATAGCCTCCTACTTCAGCTACGTTGCCTTTGCCGACCTACTGCCCAATCTGGATCTGTTGGCTGCTCATGGCATTGAGGTCGAGTAAGCTACCAATCATTGGGTTGTTCATTAACTACCAATGAGTATAGACTGGCGCACCCGCATGTTGAACGCATCAGCTTACAACCCCGTTAGATTCGTCCCGGTTCTGATTGCAGGTATCAACACCAAATCAGGTAAGACCGAATATTGGCCAATTATATAATAAAAAAGATACAATTTCTATATCCCGACTAAACTCTTTTTTCACCATCCAAAAAAAAGGCAACAAGCCGCCATGGACATTGCAAGCAAAGGCCAAATATCTGCAGTACGATGCGGATCGGGCAACAGAGCGAGTTGGAAAGACCGGCATCTCATTCCCCAAAGACTTCTTGTCCATGGCCTTGACCGTGCTTGTAAGTCTCTTCCTTGCACAGCCCCGCCTAGGGATTGGGTTCAAGGGTAGCGAACCTCACATCACTCACCATTTTCCATTACGAATTCAGCCGCAGCGAGCCATGCACTACGTCAAGCGCAGTTACTCCACCAAGCAGTACCTGACTGTGATGCACTACCTGTTCCACGTCTTCTGGACGCCGCCGCACAAGAACTTGACCAAGGAGGAGGTCTTGAGGGAGGCTCTGGCGAGCGTGCCAGCTGACTTCCCTGGTCAGGGTGCTCCTATGTTCACATCTCAGGAGGTTGACGAGATCCTCAAGGCCGCGGGGACGCAGGAGTACAAGGATGCCCTCACGAGCAGTACCGATGAGGCCGTGGCCAAGGGGGCCTTCGGGGCGCCTTGGATATGGGTAACAAACGCCCATGGTGCACAAGAGCCCTTTTTCGGGAGTGATCGGTAGGTTTTCAGAGATACCCTTATATCCTAGTGTGGAAAATGAGAGTATAGAGCTTGTCAACTAACCATGAATGTAGCTTCAACCACATTTACAAGTTCTTGGGCTTGCCATTTCGCGACATTGAGTTGCTCCCGCCGACAAAGGAATCAAAAATCTAATTTTGATTATTTGTATGGTCAGCCGACCCAATGTCTGCGTTTGCATGTCTTATTCTGGCCACTCTTCTTAACATGACTAACTTGGCTCAGTGGTTGCGTTTGTGATTCTCGTCAATATTAAATGGGCTAGGATCTGTCTACGTACTTTGAACTACTACGTTGCGGTACACGCGATGCCATAAACGTTAGCCAACAGTTTCTTCTTCCATGTTTTCAAGCAAAGACTCAAAGCTATCATAAACCAATTGAGAGCCAGCAAATTGTTTCCATATTTAGTGCCCCTACAACACGTTCGTTCAAAATCAACTCGCTGGTTCGCATCGCAAATGCGCCTCAAATTCTCAACTTGGCCGTGCTTATATGTCCGTCTTAACACGAGAGCTTTCGCACTTAATCAGTTTGCATGGTGCAACATCACTGGGTGTATCGAGTGGCCTCTTAAAATTCCTTGAATGTGGTTTCAAAATTTGTTCTGCCTTTTGTGAGACGTAGGTAGACTTTGCCTGCGCTGTCACCACTTCCTGTGCAACTGGCGCGGATATTGAGGGGAGCTCTTGGATGATTGGCAAAAGAACTTCTCGCGGTTTCCAACCAGTCCTTATCTCCTCTTCCATTTTCGAAAGTACAACATGGTCGCTTTCGGGACTTGAGAACCACTCATGATGCACGGCTTGCGCTGCAGTGATGCGGTCACTGGGTTGTAGCGTGAGGCAACGGCTGATGAAATGCCTCCCAGCTTGTGAGATGCTGAAGCCTCCAAAAGTGGTGCTGAGTTTGCTGTCCAACCATTGATCTATGCTTGGGGCAGCTCCCATTTCTTCAATGCTGCACTCTTCCCCCGTCATCAATCTGTGTGGAATAATCTGTCAGCGTACAGTATGCACACTTCGCAAACAGTATACTCACTTCAGTGTCACAACTCCGATAGCCCAGAGGTCAACGCCAAATCCATGCTCGCAGCTGTCAAGGAGAAGCTCTCTTCTCAATCATATCAGTATTGTTTACGAAATCATGAAGCCTCGGGGTTTGTACTCACGGCGCTTGGTGCCGGGCTGTACCGACTTGCGATTGAAGACGTCCTTGACTCCGGGTAGCCGCATGTCCAAAGTCACAGATTATAATTCTAAAGTATTATCAGGTAAGGGTCAGAGTACAACATCGATATTAACAGAGCCCTGCTTCAAAGTTACGAACCTATCCGTAGGTGATGGGCACACTGCACAGAGAATGTTCTCAAGCTTGAGATCGCGGTGGGCTATACCCTTGGTGTGCATATAATCCAGAGCCAAGACAACCTGCCGAACTACCCATTTGGTTTCAAGTTCGGAAAGGCATCCCCGAGTGATCAAAAGTGAGTAGAGATCACCACCTGTGGCAAGCTCGGCGAATAGAAGGCTAAGCACACAATTGTTAACCTTCCGAGCAAGAACAATTTACGACTTTAATAGGCCGTCTACTAACAAAGCTGTACTTGACCGAAAGGCCTGCTTGAAGGCCATGATGTTGGGCTGCGGCGTTCAGATACAGTTTCCGTGTAACGGGTCCATTGTCTCACATACATGATCCAATTGACTGAGGATTGCAGCCTCTCGCTCAGCGCGTTTGATGTAGTCGCCTGAAAGTCTGTCCAACTGATGAGCTTTACACTTTGGTGGGTAACAGTTCGTCGGCAAAATTAGCAGACTTATATGGTCACTTGGAAGGCTACGCGCAGAAAAATACTCCGACTTTGAACAGCATGCCAAATAACTCACCATGAGTTGCTGATGAGTTTTTCTGTCCTCGGCAAGGAAGACTGTGGCATAAGCTCCGCTCCCAAGACTTCGACTCGTGATTTTGAAGTGCTTGATGGCCTGTCCCTTGGTGTCAGGTTTTTGCCTAGAGACAACAAACTAGAAACCAAAATTTACCTTTGCATCCGTCGGCCGCAAGGGTGGTAAAGAATTCTTGATGGTACTGGTGATGTCTTCGTCTATCGTGAACCTCCAATACGGCTCGATCGTCACGGAATCGTAATTGGAAAGCAGTCTCCCAGGAGTCTTAAGTGTCCCTTGTCCGATAATATGGCCGTTTACAAAAGTTCCGTTGGTCGATTGTCTGTCCCTGACATAGACCATTGGGCGATGATCTGGACCGTCGTCAAACATGATGACATAGAATTCAAGATGCTTTCTGGAGACAGCACTGTGCACGATGGCGACATCATTAACGTCTGGCTCTCGGCCAAAACGCAGTAGCTGTCCAGGGTAAAGGTGGTATGAACACAGGGATGAGGGCGAAACGCTCCGATCCTCCAGGATCACTCTGACGGACGAACCCGTCGAGTCCGGAGTTGGCATGGTGGCCAGGTCAAAGGTTGGTCAATTTATGGACTTCAAATTCAGTTTAACGTGGTTTATTTCAATATTCTGATGCAAAATATGAGCGGGATTTCAGAACAGTCTTGTAGGAAGCAGATGGCGGATGAAAAAGACATGTGTGCCATGAGCGGACAACAAGAAGCTTATCTGCTACAACAAAATCATGTAAACATTTCCTCGAGACATGATGACTGTGCCCAAGCTCTTCCGGTGCGGCAAGTGCCACAAAGGAGCATGGAAACACCCATAATTTGGACATGATTGCTGGGACATTTTTAGGAAAGAACGACAAGTTTGTTGACGGATAGCCCTTGGCTGGGGGTCCTCGCACGAACAAATTAGGTCATGGCATAGACAAGTCCTACATGGAAGGAATTACCAGCAACGGCGCTTGAGTGAAAGTAGGAAATAAGTGGATCGGTCCATTTTATGGTCACGTGCACTTATTCCATCATAACCTCTACTTCTACGCACAAAACCGAGCTCGAGCTTCTCAACTCCCCTCTCTCTCCCCTCTTCACATCACCTCAAACCTCATCTCCGAACAAAGGTACGTTGATACACCAAAACATCATATCGCGTGGCTGCGGGCAGTCAACTGCATCGTCTTGCGCAGTCTCAATTGCAACAATTGTACTGCGCAGACTTTCGCGCCACCATCCAATTGCTGTATATTGATCACGAAGCTGACTCCAAGTTACAGCATCAGTTCAAGATGAGAGCCAAGTGGAGAAAGAAGAGAGTACGACGCCTCAAGCGCAAGAGAAGAAAGATGAGAGCTCGCTCGTAAGTTTCCATTGTCGCATTTACAGTGTTGCTGAAACCAGACTCTAATTCCATCGAACGCACAGCAAATAAACGACTCGAGCTCACTCAGCCGCACCATCCGGACGCGAGACCGCCAAGCTAGACAACAAAACCAGCACCACCTCGGGTAGCGCTCATCAATAAAGATGATATTGCTCAGCACAGTGGAGGGGAGCATGGAACTTGGATCACGAGAGCTCAAAGGAGGAAACTGTTAATCTGTGGTTGAGAAGCAAGAATCGTTTCAGAGCAAAGCAACTGTTAAGGCACCATGAAGTTGAGCTATTCTACTGCGCCAACCTTTGCGAGATAAATCGTCTTGCCATAGTTATCAACGTCAATTGGAATTCAGATGTGCCACATGCATGCCTTCGCTACCTACTTAATTATGATGACGGCACCCGGTATTTTTATTCTATTTGTTTATCCGGGTTTGTGATGGCCATTTTCCCAAACCATTCAATCGTCTTGGCCAAGCCCTAAACGACCAGCCCATATTGCAAGTAGACATGCAACAATCGCAAGTTACCAAGTCTGATGTCAATCGAAGCTTGGAGCTCTGTTTCGAAAGCGGGGTTTCAGAACGGTGCGACTCACCGCCTGCCAGATTGGGCTGATAACGGCAAAGCCGATAAGGATCTGCCTCAAAATTTATTTTCTAGACATGCGCAGACTAATTGATGGGTCGCCTCTAGCGTAATGTAGCATAAACATCATTGAACCCTCCAGAGACTAAACAATATGTCGGACAAAAAAAGGAAGCGCGCCGAAGACGGCTCGTCTCAAAAGAAATCTAAGAAGGCTGCTGTCGACGATGCGGCATCGTCCTCCGCACTGCCGCAAAACATCAAAGTCTCCTCGCTGGTGAGGCCAAAGCTTTCCCCGCCCGTGATAGGTATGTTTTCCCTACTCGTGTGCGTCCCCCAGGCCTGTGAGAAGAATCTTACTGACCGGGCTTTATTGCAGCCACGGCACCTGGACTATCTGTATCACCTTCGGTTCAATTCAACCCATACACCAAACTACGTAAGGCATCAAGTAAAAGCCGAAATGGCCCTGTTCTTGGCGATATACTCCTGCACTCGTCTAGCCACAGGTCGCTAGACTACACCGCTCGTGAGGAGCAATCACAAAATGGAGAGGGCTTTTTGCGCCACTACATTGGTGTGTTTGACCCGAAAACGGGCGAGCTGGAAGTGGTCGAGGCTCGAAAGGTCACGATTAGGGGCTCGGTGCGTTCTCAAGAGGCGCCTGCTGAGGCCATGTCTGCAATCGAAGAAAAGGTAAGTTCCACACGAGTACTCTTACGGCAGAACATGAGACGGTACTTGGGCATGTACTTACATGTAGTGCAGACAAACATGGACATGAGGACAGACTTAGGGCAGGCCTTTGGAACCAAGAAGGCCAAGAAAGCCCTTGTCTCCAGGGTCGAGAACGCCATCACTGCTGCCAACAACGCCTCAAGTCGGGACTCTGGTGCCGGCGAAGCTGCATTGATGGCAACCATAAAAGCGGCGGCGGCAAACATGCCAACGAGGGACGAACTGCAGGCTGCGGTTGACGGTGCCAAACCGGTGCCCAAGGGCAACTACGACGCCACTGAGATCCAGGATGTGTACGATCCTGATCAGATTATTGGCCCCGACGTGCTCAGCGCCATCCCAGTTAGAGACTGGCAGACAGCCAACAAAAACGATGAAAATGTGCAGCTCAGCTCCCGCTATGTGGCTAACCGTCTGCGTCGGGTGGGAGAGCATGCCGAATCGCTGAAGAGGTTGAGGATACTGCGATACCTTTACTTTCTCATGACTTTCATCAAGATAGCCAAGCCTGGAAAGGGTGGTGTGCGGAAGCTTCCACCACGTGATAAGCTTAGAGAGGCATTAAGTCCAGCTCCAGATGTGGTGCTGGATAGCCTTCGACACAAGTTTGCAGATGGAAGCCAGATGCGCAAGGTCCATGCAGACTTAATTATGACGACATGTTGCGTGCTTGCAAGCATCATTGACAGCTTTGAAGTGGACACATTTGATCTAAGGGAGGACCTGCAGTTGGAACAGAAGCAACTGAACTCGTACTTTGCCGAGATTGGAGCTCGGACGAAGCCGGTGGTCAACGGCGACAAGAAGACGACGATTGCTAAGCTAGCACTGCCTCTACAATTTCCCAAGGTCAGCATGGGTCGGAGGAAATAAGAAATGAGACTGTGGTAGTGAATAAACACTGGCAATTGCTATGGGTGCACTGTCATGTTGGTAAATGCACTTTTGGAACAACTTGTGCTTTTTCATTGTGGGTTATAGAGCATAGCGAGCGGGCCACCTTCAAAAGGTTCAAGATGGCAATAAGATTCAACCAAGCAAATCGGGCTAAAATGAAAGTTGTGTATGTTTGTGTGTCTCTTGAAGCAGACCTGGAATTGGAATTGCTTCCTCGGCGCAAAGCTTGGCTACGAACTGTTTTGTGGCTTTATTGGCGGCTCCACGACACCGTTTCGAGATATGTTAGGTATAATCTGTGGACCGGATGGTTGACAACGAATAAAATGACATCCCGGAAACAAGAGCCTAGGCTGTATGCCGGCTAGCGGGTCAAGCTGTCAAGAAGCCACAATAGCCCGTGTTCCCTTTCTAGCATATGTACCATGCCTTGGGGTAGCGCAAAGATATGTGGGCTCTCCCCCTTACGCCTTGGTAAGAAATACAGTAAGTAAATGTGTACCGATGTAGAGCTAGAACTAGGAGCTTTATTGGAATAATGTTTGCGGGAGACTCATGCTTACCATGTACCTCGTAGATAAGGTATGGAGGTAAGATAAGGTAGATAGATGGGTAGGAACAGGTATGTGCCTGGGTAAGTGAACAACAGTCTGACCCCGCGCAACCAAGTGCTCCTCCCCTCCCCTCACGTTGCCAGGTCCTATGTCCCATAATCCAAGTTAGCCAGGAGCACGAAGTCTGGGGTCGTCCGATCCACTGACAATTTCTTGCAGATCAACCCCTTTCGACAACACTTCATAGGGCTGAACCAAGGAACGGCTATTGTTTTTTAAGCCGCCGCTTCGTGCCGAACCCAAAGTCTTGGCGCCAGCAACACATTTAATTACGTTTTCTGCGCCATGGAAATATGGAATAATTTAATCAGGAAATTTGCACGATGGAGTATTACATATTCGTTATCATTATGCTGTATGTCCATGGAAAATACATAAGTAATGTATGATGACGGATTACGCTTAGAGTTCAAGGCCCGTTTCACTGCAAGAATTGAACGGTGTAATTAAAAGTAGACGGTTGAATGTTCGTTGGGAAGATGGCTTGGTTCTGATGCATTCATTCTCCAGTATTTTGAAGTCATCAATCTTGACCACTTGGCAAGCTGTTGCATTTCGGTGGGGCTGACATAAACCGGGTTTGTTGATCAAGAACGATTTGCGCATAAAAGGTACGTACCCCATACCCTGGTTGGTATGGGCACGGACCCTCGTGAATCGCGATTGGTGCAAAGGTGGAGCAGTTATCATGGCGCGGGAAACGCGACCTTGGGTTTTTCGCTCCTTGGATTCACACTCACAACCGATGTACTAGCAAAAAGGCCGCGCATCAAAGCTTCTGAATCGACCAGCTGGACACCTCGCTTGCAAAACATCCAACCACTTCTTAATTCACCTTTGCTTGTCCACTGCCCCAAAATCTGGACGCTTTATTTGAGGTTTTGGATTTACTTGAATGTCCGTGAGTCGATTTTCCCAGTTAATGCACAAGAGCTTTACCCTCGATTTGATATCGACACATGCCATCAACTTATAAGTCCACTGGAACAGTTATCGGCAATGCATCAAATGTCGTTAAAACTTTAATCATTCCAGAACAAATTGCTGACAAAACACGCTAATTTCCAGGGTTTCCATGCTTATGGCTATCATGGGCATTCGGTAGAAGACCATCGACGTTCCTGTCATCATCAAGGAACCACTTGATTCCCATAAACAACGGCCCACGAACAGGCACCGTGTAAAATTTCCACAGTGATCGATGCCTGCCAAGCGCAAACGCGATATACTTGACTTTGACCCAAACCAATCCGACCCTGACGACGAGAACTTCGAACCTGGTCAAGAGAGGGAGGAAAAGCCCCGGCGCGTGACGAAGCGGTCCCGCTCCACCAAGGCCAGGTCCTCTGGAAGGCGGCGTGACCGTTACGGCGGCTCGGATATCGACGAGGACGACGACGATCTCGTTTCTGATAGCGACCCTGATGAGGCGTTCGACGACGACGACGACGAAGAGGACGAAGATATGCCGGTGAATGCAGGAGGTCGACGGACAAGGAAAGCTGCGGTAAAGCGTCAAAATTATCACGAGAGCAGTGACGACGAGTCGGAGGAGATTGAAGAAACCCCGGACGAGGACGAGGACGAAGAAGACGAAGACTCTTCAGCGCCTAAGCGCAACAAGAAAGCGCTCGAGAAGCCCAAGCCTTCCAAGATAGTCACACTCAAGGTGCCACCCGGCCGCGGCAAAGTCAAAGAGCCACCTACGCCCAGTGTGGCAACCAGGAGAACGCGTGCACATACGGAAGAGGCCAACGAATTCTTGGAACTGTCGGAATCAGGAAGGCATGCCCGGACGACCAGGGCCTCGACTAGAAGTAAAAGTCCAGAAGCACTAGGCCGTGCCACGAGAGCAACCAAGGGTCTTAAAGGACTCAGGAAGCAGCCGGAGCCGATAGAAGAAGCTACCCAAGAAAACAGCGCCCAGGAGCGCGACCAGCACGACGAACTAATGGCGGGCGCCGATGCTGCGGATGATCTGGCCGGAGAGCAGCCTGAAGGGTCAGGCGTGAAGGGCGAAGAAGAGGCGGAGCGTGTTATGGGGGACGTGCCACAAGAAACAATCGAAGGCGATGACCAGCACGTTGAGAAGACAGCGGTGGGAGATGCTGATGACGATGACGATGACGATGACGTTCCGGTCACAAGAAGAACGCGTGGTTCGCGAGCAGCAAAGCCTCAACTAAATGAAGGCAACGAGGAAGAAAACGAAAACGAAAGCGAGGCTGCCCCATCAAATATGCGCAAGACGCGACGATCACTACGTCCCAAGAAGGCTTTGAATGAGCCTAGTAGCGACTTCGAGCCAGGAGATGATTCAGGTGAAGGCGAGGGTGATGTTTCTGCATCTGAAGCGTCTCCCAAGAAAGGCCGACGGTCACGCGCGAGTCAAGAAGATGACGGTGACGAGGAGTTTGGGACACGCGGACGGCGTGGGACACAAGGGAAACGCAGCGCAAACCGAAGAGGTTCTGGCGATGAAGATGTTGAGTTGGATCAGGATGAACTTGCCGAGGAGCTCGAAGAACTTAGGCAAAGCTCTCGAGCGGCACGAAGACGCCGACGATCGCCATCTATAACATACGAAGAACCTCGAACCAAGAGGCGTCGTGTGACTAAGCCTGTGGACTACTCCATCAAGCCACTCGACCAGCTCGTCGACCAAGAAGAGGAGGATCCCGCACCATCTCCGGCAAAGGGCCGGAGAGGTGGGCGGAACGGTGCGAGCAACGTATGGCAGCGCAATCTTGCGTCTACCTACGGCCCCTTTGGCGGCGCTGGCGGTCTCGGATCTCTTTTGGGTGGCCCGTGGGGCACAGGTGCCACTGGCGGCGTGGAATCTGATAGCAGTGACGACGAAGCTGTAGCAGCTGTACGTCCCGGTATTGGAGGCGCTGTAGGCATGACCCCAACAACAGCCAACGCACCGGCTCTCGGCCCGCCCCTGGGTGCTCTGGATGGTGCGGGTGGTGTCGCCGCGACTCCAAACCTTGGAAAGGTCAAGAACCAAAAGGCATTTGCGGACGCCGATCCTCTCGGAGTTGACCTGACGGTTGATTTCAGTAAAGTAGGTGGTTTGCAAGGGCATATCGATCAACTGAAAGAGATGATCATGCTGCCACTGCTGTATCCAGAGCTGTTCCAGAGGTACAAGGTGACGCCTCCACGCGGTGTGCTTTTCCATGGTCCTCCTGGAACAGGTAAGACTTTGCTCGCAAGAGCCCTCTCGAATGCTGTCGGCATCGGCGGACGCAAGATCACCTTTTACATGCGCAAGGGAGCAGATGCTCTGAGTAAATGGGTTGGTGAAGCAGAGAAGCAACTTCGTCTTCTGTTCGAAGAGGCTCGAAGAACGCAGCCTAGTATCATCTTTTTCGACGAAATCGATGGCCTGGCTCCTGTTCGGTCTAGCAAGCAAGAGCAGATCCATGCATCGATCGTCTCAACGCTCCTGGCCTTGATGGATGGTATGGATGGACGTGGTCAAGTCATTGTTATTGGTGCAACCAACCGTCCAGACAGTGTAGATCCTGCACTTCGCCGTCCCGGTCGCTTCGACCGTGAATTCTACTTTCCACTTCCCGACGTGGAGGGTAGGCGCTCCATCATTGACATTCACACCAAAGACTGGGGTCTGGCTGACGACTTCAAGGATAGCTTGGCTCGTCAGACCAAGGGTTATGGAGGTGCAGATCTGCGAGCACTCTGCACCGAAGCAGCTCTTAACTCTATCCAACGGACCTACCCCCAAATTTATTCTTCGACAGACAAGCTCATTGTCGATCCAAACAAGGTCTCGATTCACGCAACCGACTTCACCATTGTCATGAAGAAGATAATACCCTCCTCCCAAAGATCAGCCTCATCGGCTGCTGCTCCTCTCCCGCCAAGTATTGAGCCTCTGTTGAGCCAGCAGCTTGGGGCCATTGTCAAGGACCTGGATGAAGCTCTGCCGCGCAAGAAAAAGACAACTGCGCTGGAAGAGGCCATGTTTGAGCCATACGACGATGATGACAACGGTTTTGGTCGAGAGAATCTCAGCCAAGAGTTTGATAGACTCAGAGTCTTTAGACCTCGCCTACTAATTGCCGGACGGCCAGGTAACGGCCAAGAGTACATCTCTGCCGCGTTGCTCCACCACTTGGAGGGTGTGTTTGTGCAAAATTTTGACCTGGCTACCCTGTTGGCCGATGGCTCGGTAAGTTTTCATTGTCGTTTTTATACTGGCACTCACTCTCCCCCGCATGCACTAACGAGACCTCGCCTTGCCCGTCATTACAGCCATTGGAGCAAGTTATAGTCAGACTATTCACAGAGGTGAAGCGGCATAAGCCCGCAGTTATTTTCATCCCCAACGTTGGGACTTGGTACACAACAATGCCTCCATTGGCATATAGCACTTTTGTCACCATGCTTCGATCCATACCGGCAACGGACCCGGTGCTGTTACTGGCTACGTCCGAGGACGATGTCAAGACGGTGGATGAGGTTTTGCTGAGGGATCTTTTCACTCTGTCCCGGAAGAACCGCAAGGAGATTGAAACCCCTAGCAATGTAAGTTTGTACAACTTCCTGGACTCTTCAGCCGACAAATTTATCTGACTGGGACTCTTGAAACAGCACCACCGCCGGGAGTACTTTGGTAAACTTTTGCCTCATATCAGAATGTCGCCATCCGACTTTCCCGACCCGGTAAACCGAAAGAAGAGGATCCTTGAGGAGCTTCCAGTAGCCCCTCCGCCGCCGCCACGGAAGCCAACGAAAGAGGAGATTGAACGGGAGATGCACAACGACCATATCGCGCTTAACCACTTGAAGCTCTCACTCCAGCCCATCATGGATCAGATCAAGATGAAGTACCGCAAATATCGAAATTCGGTCATACCCGAGCGTGAAATCGAATATCTCTGGCACGAAGCCGAACCTGGCTACGTGCGAGCGGACCTGGCTGGCGATGTAGCAGACCGGCCATATGTGATTGACAAAGACAAAGACGGCGTTGAGGGTCTACGACATGTACCTACAGGAAAGTTTTTCTACAACTTGGACGTGGCGACGATTGAAGAGCGCCTATCCAATGGCTTTTATGCCAGGCCCATCGACTTTTTCAAGGACATCGCATCGCTGGCCGCCGATGCCAGGAACATTGGTGACCGCGAGCGAACGCTCAAGTTGAATGAGCTTGTCAGCAATGTCCGCGTCGACGTCCATGACGTCTCCACTCGTCTTCAGGCCGTCGACTTTGAGGCCCTGTACCAGAGGCAACAGCGAAGAGCTAAAGAGGCCGAAGAGAAACGAAAGAAGCGTCAGGCCGCTAACGAAGCCGCTAATATTGTGCAGCCAGACATCACAAGTGATATCACTGGCCCGGTCGTCATAGGGGCTCCATTGCCCAGCGGCACGACGAGCGCACGTTTCAGGGTCATGAGTCCTCTCGCTAATGGCAGCAACGACCAAAGCGCCGCCGGTTCTACTTCCCTCCAGTTCAGCGGTCTCAGCAATGGCAACTCTGTGCCATCACGGCCCGGTAATGGCGATATCACCATGGGAGGTACCGACGATAACGGCCAAAGTCAACGGTTTTTCCAGATGGGGCCACCGCCAAAGGTCAACAACCCCCAGACCGTCTCGCAGGTATCTCTAGTTGGGCTACCACCCGGTGTATCACCTTCGGCTGTCCCCAACGACGCGTCAACTACCAGGTCTACTGATGCCTCGGGAAGCAACCGCATCTCTCAGCACTGGGATCGCCTGGGCTCACAACACACAAATGGGACCCCAACCCACGATTCAAAATCAGGATCGAGCGGGCAGGGTAACATGTCACAAATGCAAGACACCCAGTCTCTAGGTGGACCTTCCGGGCCTAGTCAATCTCAATCTACTTCGAACGCATCCCCTTGGTTGCATTCACAGGCCCAAGCCATGGCAGTTGGAGAGCTTCAGCCGCGAGGGAGCTGGGGTCAAAGCTCCAACTCGGGATCGGGTTCAGGATCCCACTCCACGCCGGGTTCAGCTTATGTGTACGGCATGCAGCGGACTGAACAGACCAGCCCGACAACGCCATCCCACAAGAGGCTGATGGCTTCTGCTGCACAATCATCCACGCGTCATACTGCCCCTAGCATGGACAACCTGCTCAACGACGTGAGCTCTCCATCGGCGGGTGGGCCTCGCTCATCCGGGCAGTTGTCGCAACATGCCGTGATTGATGACCACCAGGTCTCTGTCTTCTTGGACAATCTGGTAGAGCAGACATCGGGCTGTACGGTGGACCAGCTTGAGCAGATCAACCGTGAGCTTATGGAGCAACTATGGTCGACGCGGTCCGAATGGAACCGCAACAAGGTGCTTATTATGCTCAAGGCCACATACAACGAGACGATACGTGACATTGAAGAAATGCAGGGCTCGTTTCCTAACACGCAGAAAACGAAATCTCAGTCGTCTGTCAGTGACTATGAGCCTCGCTAAAAGGGGGGAGGGGGAAGAAATTACTGGACCCAGCCTCACTTTCGCCATTATGAGATAAAGGGATTTTATACGCGAGCCCTTATGAGAGGCTTAGATGGTTGATGGCATTGTTAGGACTACCATGGGTTTATTTGTTCTGGACAAGAAAAAAACCGGCGTGTGTCGTGTCGTATTCTTTTTTTTTTTTTTATTCTTCTGCCTGTTTTAGAACATATCAATCCATCCCCCCCCTTGTTTTTTTTTCTTTCTTCTACCGGTAGTCTCTCTTCTGGTCTTCTGGATCTTCAAAGGGGTGTTCTCATCTGTCTAACTTAACTAACCTAACCTATAGCTTTGGTTGGTCTGTAAGCCTTCATAGTTCTGCGGCTTTGTCTGCAAGTCTGCGCTTCTTTTTCTTTATCATAATTATTATTATTATTATTTCCAAGGAAGGATATACACATGCGTACAGGATGATGCCAAGGCTGGCCTCGCAAATCAAATTTTGAGGATAGTTTGAGTTCAGTGGATCAATGTCATTACCTCAGTTTCAGCCCCCTTTTTGCCTTTTCAGTTCTCCATGTGCCATTGAGATCCCCTACAGCATCATCAACTTTGAGACGTGCCATCGACTCTAGGGCAGGCAGGGGCTATGTAGTCGCAGACCATCACGTTCAAGAATCAATAGTGAACAGTGCAATGCGATGTGTTGTATGTAATCCTCGTTCTATACCGACTTTTCTTTTTATGTACACATACATTAACGCCAAGGGGAACTCCCTTTTAAAAATACTTCACCCATATGAACAAAACAATAAAGGCAACTAACTACATTAAAACATAGACCCGTCAGATCCTCGTCCGCTTCTTCAAGCATTCACTTCCGCAAACCATGTCCTCAACAGGCCGGCCAACGCATTCGGCAGGTCGTCGAGATGATGCACGATGAGATAGTATGGGAAGGGAAAGGTATCGAGGTACCGCTCGAGAACGACGCGGCTGTTGCCGGCCTCGTCCTTGACAAACTTGGCCTCCTTGAGGTCCAGGACGCTGTCTCCCTTCTTGCCCGTGGCGGTGGGGTCGTCCATGACGATAAATACCACCATGATGCGCTCCTCCATGGCCTCGCGCAGCAGCCGACGGATACGGTCGTGGGTCGACGACGGCGTCAGGCCGTCCGACATGACCAGCGCCAGCTGCCACAGGTCCTGCTGGCCCGACGAGGACGAACTCTGCAGCCTGGCCGTGGTGAAGTGGTCGATTATGCGGCGCATCAGGAGGGCGACGTCGGTGCCGTCCTGCTTGAAGCAGAAGTTCTGCAAGACGCGGGCGCCGGCGTCGAGGGTGGAGAAAGGCTCGGCGAGCTCGTGGGCGACAAAGACGGAGGATCCGAAGCCGAGAACGCCGACCTGGCCGACCTCGAGCATGTTGAGGGCACGCGATACCATGACCAGCGATTCGAGTGCAAGTGCGCCGGGGCCTTCAACCTCGGCATCCTTGGCAGCAACCACACCGCCAGAAGCTGCAGCCTGAGAAGGAGTCATGCCGATGTTGCCCATACTCAGACTGTCATCGACACAAAGAAGTATCTGGTAGGTACGCTTGGTAGGCACGCTCCGACGCATCCAGATCTTGTCGCGTTTGTAGCCTGACGCAATGTATGGAATGATCTTCTTGATGTTGAGCCGCTTGCCTGTACGGTGGGAGCCTGAGAGCTTGGTGGCTTGCGACGGTGTGAGGATCAGTCGTAACTGCGAGGCCAGGGACAGCGAAAGTCCGTGTGTCTTGGTCTGGAACTTGCTCCACGACTCGACGCATTCGGCGAGGTCTCTTGGTGGCGATTCCTCGGCTTTCTCGTCAACCAAGTGGGTTGCTGAAAGTTGAGTCGAAGTCTCTTGCACCATTTCGTCTTCTTGTTCTACTTCGCCGTCGACAGCATCTACGTCTTGAGCTTCTTCAACGGGCTCTGGTTCAGGAGATGCAGTCTTGTCTCGGTGGTACGCTCCCTGCCGCGTGGCAACACCAGACCGTCCTTGGTCACGGTCGTTTTTGCTGTTCTTGCCTTTCCCGTCCTCGGCATTGTTGTTCTCATCGCCAGTAGCCTCATCGGCATTTTCTTCAGCGGCATCTTGCATCGTTTTAGCATCATCCTCTTCATCCTCCATCTGATCAGGTAGCAGCTGTGGTTTATCCTTGTCCGCCTCGGCATCGTCATCTATCGCCATGGAGTCATCGATCGGTTTTGCCTCTTCGTCCGTGGCAGCCCCGAGAGCCTGAGTATCTGCTGGTGCATTTTCATCTTGCAGATGCTGGAACTCATCCATTGCAGCTTGATCCTTGGGTTCTTGAGCCTGGCGGTTCGTATCTGCTTCCTCTTGGTCTTTGGTAGCCTCGCGGATATCTTTGTTGTTACGATACCATTTCTCAAGGAGATCTCCCAGCTTTTTGAACGGCAAAGACTCCTGTTCAACTGAGTCGGCACCCTGTTCGCCATCTGGCTGCGGCGCTTCCTCTCTGCCTGAGACCTTGCCCTGGCTTGCGGCGGATGCATTTTGATCTGCTCCAGACTCGGTCATGTCGCCCTGGTCCCGTTGACCGGCATTTTCTTGCGTGTCTTCACTGTTCTCCTGCTGATTGTCGTGCTGGTCTTGGCCGCCCCCGCTCTTTACGTCGCTTGAAGCAGCATTCTCTGGATCTGCGTTGTTGTCGCGGGCCTGATCTTGGTCCGGTCCCGATTCCTTTTCCTTTGGAGCGTCCGGATCATCAGCCTCAGCCTCATCTTTGGGATCTTCGTCCATTTGATCCTCGCCCTTGACGATATCCTCCTCATCACTTCCTATCTCATCCTCACTCGCTATCTCATCCTCGATGCCTTCCGCTTCCTTCGGCGCTTCTGTAGTACCGTCATTGTTGTCATCATTATCAGAGTCTGTCTCCATTCCTTGCGCCTCAGCCTGATCATTCTCAAGCTCGGGAAGGTCATCGAGGTCATCGCCATCATCATCGTCACCATCGTCCTTGTCCAGCTCCATCTCATCCGGTAAAGCCAGCGCCTCACTCTCCTGGACATTTTGATCCTGTTGGTTGAGCTCCTCTTGCGGCTTGGCTTCCTCATCCTGCGGGCCCGCCTCCTCCCCAGCTTCCTCTGCCTCTGCAGGTTCTTCACCTTGCTGCTGTTCCTCGGCTTGCTTGGCTTTAGAGTCAGTGGCGCCGACCTCTTCGTCCTTTTGCTGTTTGCCGCTGGCTGCGTCACCCTTCTGGTCCTTGTCTGCTTCCTCGCCGTCGTCGTTCCACATCTTCTCGTCCACCGCCGTGGGATCAAGGTCGTCAACATCACCGGCTTGTTCGTCCATTTCGTCTTCGTCACCGTCCTCATCCCCAGACTTGTCACCATCCTGTTCGTCATCGCCACCACCCACGCTGGCCAAGTCTCCCTCCATCTCATCAGTTCCCATATCGATTGCGTCCTCCTCATCATCCATATCCTCGTTGTTCTGCTGCTGATTAGGTTCTTGGGCCAGCTCGGAGAGGTCCTCATCTTCGCCAATATCCTTGCTGATGTTCTCGGCACCTTCGCCATCTCCGAGACCTATGCCTCCCTCCATCTTGCCCTTGTCACCCGAGGTTTCGTCCGACTTCTCTTGGGGCATGCAGAAGCCGTGGGAGGCAATATCCAGGAAGGACTTCCCTAATTGATGCCCGACCTTGCATGTAGAGTGGTGAAGGTGCGCGAGCGTTTCCATTATATGTCTAGAGATCGCAGCATACTGCTGGAAAATAGGCATTGATGTGATGAACAGCGAGGTTGCTGCGCAGCTCTCTTGGCGCTCATCGAATCGAACGCACGAAAGCTTTGTAAGACATTTTCTGAGGTCTTTATTGATGGTGCTGATATGCAGGGACCTGAGAGCGGTGGAAAGACCGGTGCTGTACTCAACAAGCCAAGAGGCATCATCAACAGATGTAGGTAGTGTGGCTAGGTTTTTTGATAGGTTCTGCAAGGCGCTCAGAACCTTTTGGACCGTGGTCAGAACCTCGCTGTATATCGTTTCAGGACTAGTCAACGACGTAGACTTTTGTCGTCTGGACGGCTGTGTGGCTTGCACATTAGTCCAGAGAGGGACTTGATCAAGTAAGAAAGCCAGGTCCGGCCTCTGCTTGCTGAGCCGGTTCATGTCTTGTTCAGCTGCGGAGAAGGCTTCGCGGATTTGCTGTCGTGTGTCCTGGGCAACAGCACTTGAGAGACCGGTTGGAAGACTGGGCTGGGCCTCCAGGCTCTCCTGGAGTGTCGACAGTCGAGATACCCATGACTGCAATGCCTCCATAGCGAGCTTGTTGTCAAGTTTGCCCAACGTGGCATGTGCATCAACCACTTGCACTGCAAGTCTGAGCACCTGAATGAGCCAACGAAGCGACCGTTCCAGGAAGTCCTCTGTGATTTGATGCGAAACAACTACGCAGTTGTCCTCTTGGCTCGAGCGGTTCGCAGTTACAATGTCAATGCTGACTATCCTCTGTACTGTATCCTCATAATTTCCAAGTTCTTGGCTCTCGCCGCCAAGCACTTCTCTCTGCTGCAGTGCAACAAGCAAAATACCTTCGAGGTAACCCGCACTACGTTGGATCACATCGCGACTGAGATCGCCATGATGGTCATGAATAGCGCTGCGCCATCTGGGACCTAAACCGATAAATTTGTCGAATTGATACTCAGCGAGACTCTGACCAGCTCCAAGCCTGTGCAAAGGCTGCGTACAGGCAAGAACGGCGGGGGTGGATGCTTGTCTTGCCAGTCGGCTCTGGCTGAGATTGTAGCTGAAGCCCATCTGGCGGATGGATTTGAGGGTGTCGTTGAACAGCTTCACCTTGCGGGTCTTGAGATGCTTGACTTGTGCCTTGTTTTCCTCGGTGAGAAAACCCGGCGTTTCTTTGCGCAGCTCTGCTATGGACGAAATAGTGTCCGACATAAAGCCGTCCAGAAGCTCAGCAGCTGTGACCGCCGAGTCTGGTATGGTGCTCATTTGAGCCATCTTGTGAACGAGATGCTCGGCTCTTGATAGCCGTATAGCGCTTGAGTCTTTGCTCAACTTACTCTCAAGCTGCTGACAGACTTGAAGCGTTTCACCTCCATGCTTGGCCATGTCCAGACCTGATACCAGCTTTGCTGAGTGACCGAACAACTCAGGAAGACCCAGCTGTGCATCATCAGGGAGGCCTTGATCCACGATGATGGGTCTCATTGGCTGCCCAAGCACGGCGCGGAACTTTCGAACGAGCCGGAACAGCTTGAGATGTGACTTGCGGGAGCTTTCTCTCAGTGCCACCACGTTCGTGTCTTTCCAGCTGGCCATGAGTAGCACATCCTTCATTGTCTTTTCCAGCGATGATCTGCCCCGCTGGATGGCTTCTGTGGCCTTGATCTCGAACCGTGAGTAGAAGGTCAAAAAGTTGCGCAACGCATCCCTTATGGCAGCGAGCGCGGGATAGTCAAGGGCCAAAAGGTCAAGATGGGCTTGGAACTGCTTCAGCATGTTGAGCCTGGTGGTGAACTCTCCTAGAATCGAATTGACAAAGTACTGCTCCAACTCTTGCAGGAGTGCAGGCGCGTGAGTACGTAGGTCGACGCCCTTCTCCATGAGCGACAGAGGCCCAGCAATGAGTGCTTGGTATGCGACAAAGTACCACGAATCTGCATCTTCCCGACACTTCTGCAACTCTGAATCGAAAAGTTTGGCCCATGTAGAGAGCTCGAGCCTTCTCCAGGACACAATCGTCTCGGTAATTTTGTCGTACAGAGTGGCTGAGATGTATTGACGGCTGGCATAGCCCCGAAACTGCCATTCGTACAAAGACTCGTGTAGCTTTTCTAGTGATGGAAGTATCTTTGCGAGAGGGTCGGCGTAGCCCAGCTCCAGGACGCGCGAGCACGCGTTGACTACATCCGCAAGGGGTTGGAGATGACCGATCTCATCCACACGCTGGAGTTCCTGGAACTTGAGCTGAGTCCTGTGCACAACCTCGATGAGCCTACGAGCTTCAGACAGATTGGCATCCGTATAAAAGTTGTATGTGTTGGTAATGACGGTGGATTTTAGGTCTTGAAGCTCTTCATGAACCACAAGTATGGCAGATGAAAGCAGCATCTTGTCTCTCACTTGAAGATTGACGTCAATCTGGCTGCTCTTGGCGGCAGTTCGAGCCACCTCCTTGCAGATTCGCTGTAGTTCATCTTCAGGCGCAAGCTTGGACAGAAACAGCTCCCTATGGAGCTTTGCCAGTCGAACCGAAAGGTCTCGCACTTTGTGGGGTTGTGTTCGGGAAGACTGTTCAGCCGTGTCCTCGGGGGCTTCATAGTCAGGGAAGAGCTCGTTAAACTCGGCCTGGTCGTGCTCTTCCTCGTCCTCAAAGCTGCCTCTAAAACGATAAAGACTGCTCTTTGCTTCTTCCGCCTTACGCTCTGATGCAAGCTTTTTATTCCACTCCTCATATAAGTAGTGGAAGCTCTCAAAGACAGATTGTCGGGCCTCCGAACTCATGGTGGCGAGGCCTTCAACGCTGGCATAGGCCTTCGCAACAGATAGAAACTCCAACGACTTTGTTTGAAGATTCTGAGTACCTGGGGTCCATAATGTACCACCAACAAGCGGCGTAACAGAGAAGAATGTGTTGGTAGTTTTGTTCGAGCCCTCGGCGATGCAGCTGTCGGAGAGTGAGAGACCCACTTGAAGAGCGCGAAGCAGGTTGATTGTTGGTACTGTCATGTCTTGGTATGCTACAGACCGGCCGGCAAGTCGATTGATGAGCTGAGCGACGTTGTCCTTGACTAGCTGTATCCCCTCGATGGCCTCTTGGGTCGCCTCCTCGAGCGCGCGAAGCTGTGATGACGGAACATCACGATTGACAATGGTGTTGAGAACATTGTTAAACTCGCCCTGGATCTGGTTTTGCTCCTGTGCTGTTTGTCTGAATATCGGAGGGGCCCTTGAGGGACCATGCCCGATGGATTCGAGCTCCTCCTTGGTTCGGACGGTACGTAAGGAAGGAGAGCCATCAGTGAGCGTGTTATCAAACGTGGTGAGAGCAGTAAGCTTCTGTTGCAACGAATCAAGGAGCTGCTCGTGGCTCTCCCTCTCTATCTTTACCCTAAGATGAGGGTCAAAGGCCTTGTCGGGCACGTAGAGCCTCAAGCAGCCGATGGCGAACTGTACCCAGGCAATTGCGGAGAAGCCAACGCTCTGCAAATATTGACTTGACACACTTGAAGCTGCTAGGGCGGCCATCGACGCGAGGAAGTTGTTGGCCATTATGGCCTCGGCAGCATCAGTTGATGCACGTGAGAATATCGACGCAAGGCGTGCCTTTTGGTTGCTGAGCCACTTGTCTGTCGGCTTAAGAGCCAATGCTTCAACATTTTCGAGCTTATCGAAAACCGACCCAAGCTCAGTCTGCGAGTGACTACCATGGGCCATAATAGCTTGCTCCAAGAGCTCTCTGAGCATTCTGTTGAGTTGCTTGACGGGATTCGCAGCTATCTGTTCGGCTGTGGTGGCAAGAGCAAATCCTAACAGAGGCATTTCTGTTTCCAGGGAACGCAGTGAAGACAATGTCCCAACCCGTGCGGAGTGGACATTACGAAGAACTGAAGATGAAGTGTTGCCGGACCAAGGATGAACCTCTGCGTCTTGACACAATAGATAGTCCAGGGACTGCAGCAGCTTGGCAGGGCCGCGAGGGATCTGATGGCGCATCCTAGATATGGTGGGCAATCCACACAGAGCGAGCCATGCCCTTGATTGGGGTTGGTCTTCTGCAGAAAGGCAGCTGTGGAGGACTAGTTGCTTACGCAACGCCTCAAATTGGGAGGAAAATATCGGAGGCGTAGAAACACTTCCCTCAGTTTTAGACTCGAGCGAGACTATCTCTGCTGTCACAGCTTCGAGCAAGGCTCCAGTGCCGGGTGCTGAGTTTCGGACCAGAGTATATGCCTTGACTAGACTCGAAATGACATGCTCTAGGTCATCAGGTGACGCATTGGCTTGCCATTTTAGAGAGTCAAACCGCTGAGCGAGGCGCTCAATGGCCACGACTTGCTCAAACGTCTGCAGGTGAGGGATGGGGACCGGGCGGAAAACATTCCACAGAACCTCCATGCTGACTCCTGTGGTCAGTTTGAAGCCAAACTCGAAAGCCGACTGGAAGTCTCTTGATATTCTTGAAATCAATGCCTGCTCGTGGGATGTGATTTTACTGTGCAGGGATTCTATGAGTTTTGTGCCGAGCAAGAGATGTGCTTGGAAAGTAGCCTCCTCGAAAGTATGGCTTGTGGCAAGGCTGAATGTTCTCCACCAGTAGTGCATCAACAGCCTGAGTGCGTTCCTCTTCTGCTGCCAACCCGTCGGGTTATCTAGTGAGGAGCTAATGTACTGCTTAACTGCCTCAAGAACAGACGAGAGAAATTCGGAAATCGATACAGTGGAGTCCTTTGCCACGACGGCGACTTGTTTCGAAATGCATGACCGTTGCAGTCTGTTCAAAGTAGACGGTTTCGTGATGTTGATAGAGCGCATCTGATCAGCCATAGATTCCTCGGCGGTGCAGATGCTTTGGTAAATCTCGAAGCATACGGCTAACCAATGCAACTGCCCATGGCTTTTACTTTCGACAAGTGCTGCCACGATCGAGTCTTGTAAAGGATGAATTGGTTGCATTTCCACCAGAGCACGCACTGCTCCAGGATCCGTCGCTGTCATTGGGATCAAGTCTCTGAGTGTGCTGTACGCGTTGAAGACGGCTGTGCCTAAAGCCGATGCAATATTGGAGGAATTCTGATTGCGAATGTAGGAGAGAAGGAAGCTGATATGTCCGTTGGTAGTGTCGGAAAGCTTTACAGAGCTGAGTCTACCAGCACTCAGAGATGCGTAGAAGCGTGAAAGGATGGCCGAGTCGCTCAGAGACAGCTGATCAGCCGCCAGAAGTGCGACACTTTGGGGCTGGTCCGGGTTAGGCTCAGAATCTAGCACGTGTACGACTTCATGATACCTAAGCATGCTCGCCTCCACATGGCTAAGATACTGAAGGAAGGAGGCGACTTCTGGGGCGGGGAGGTCCATGAAAATCTCGACCGAGCGGTTCCTCATCGCGCGAGACAACTCTCCGTATCGCGGGTCCATAGTCAAGAATACACGGAATTCTGAGTGGGGAACTATGATCCTTGGCTCTCCGTTGGGGCCACTGTGCTCGTTGATACTCAGGAAGCCTCCAGGTCGCTCAAGGAGAGAGTTTAGCCGATCCAGTACAGACGCACTGCATAGGTTTGCATTGTCAAGGACTAACCAGTGACCTGCCTGTGCTGCCTTGACAATGATGCCGTCGATCCACTCAAAGCGTGGATTTTCGAGGCTCAGTGGCTTGTTTAATTGCGAGAATGCACGTTCCAAAAGCAAGCCGAGATCAGAATCTCCTGAGACCTTGGATGCGAGTTGCTGGATAGCCTGAATGACAGGCGAGAAATCAAGACTCAAAGAGTTGTGGCTTCGGGCGGCATCGAGTAGACGAAGGAGCTCGAGAGAATCGCTGATGGCCTCTGAGCTGGTCGATAGCAGACTAGATCTGAGGTAGCGCTGTATCTCTGCCAGTGTTGCAAGGACTTCTCTGACCGGGTCCGCTTGCTCAAAACCACCCACGAGATCCATGGTGTCAACATCTGCATTCAGGTGGAAGACGACCAGATCCTTGCCCGCAATTCCAGCAACATGTTGCAGCAGTGCGGACTTTCCACTGCCAGAAGGACCTACTAGTATGCATGGCAGGTTCTGCTTGACACATATCAACAGGGACTCGATTTCTTTCAATCGCGAGGTCGTGTTGAAGGGAGGACGCTGGACATCAGGGTTGGATGAAGTGTCTCGGCGAAGAAATCCATGTCCCACGTGAGTCATGAGTGAGCTGCTGTTGTGGAAAAGGCTGTGCTCTTCAGGGTCTCTGTGGAACGAATTGCAGAATAGTTTGGTAACATCTTGCCTGTCAGAGTGCGTGCGGAATCGTTGGCGGATGACAATGTCGAAAAAGTCCTCTGGACGAGATGCACAAAGCGCGGAATCGGGAGACCCGAGAAGGTCAAGCCACCGCAAAGTGTCTCGCAAGTTGAATTCCCATGGAGAACCATGCGAGCCAAAGGACTTCTGGGTAACGACGTGGTCATCGAGTGTCGATATCATATGAATCATCTGGCCCACGATTTCGTCGGAAACACCCTTTGCTCTCTTGCTTGCTATTATTAGCAAGTCATCCGCCGTGAAGACGTCGGCATACACAACGATGAATCGATTGACAAACGAACTTGGCAGGCCTTTGCGCCCTCCACCCTGTTGGTGAGGGTTCTGGGCAGCAAACAACCGAAAGTCGGGATGCCGCTTGAAGACTTGATCGAGCTCGGAGATATAAACTTCTCCACGGTGGTCCAGGCAAGCATTCAAGCCTTCTAGTACCGACTGAGACGCAAGGTTCATCTCGTCCAACAAGACCCATTCGCCCTTTTGCATCGCTTGAAGAAAAGGAGCATCTCTCCAAGCAAAGTTGCCTGCCTCAGCGCCCTCAACAGGTACATCTGTACCAAAGAGGTCCATCAAGTCGGTCTGATCGGACAGGTTGATTCTAGTCAAGGGCCTGCCACAAGCTGCGGCTATTGCACTGACAAGTGTGGTCTTGCCTACACCGGGGTTACCTTCGAGAAGGATTGGCTTGTTGATCTGTAGTGCGCGGATGACGCGCATAGCATTCAGCTTTGTCGTGCGCGCCTCGAAGGCGAAGCCATTGGCCTCAGCCGCGGAGCTGTGGGCTGCGTCCCTCGGAATGCTGAAATCACCAATGCAGAGACTGCTAGATGTGATTTGAAGTGCAGGTTCGTTGTAATACAAGGAAGCAACTCCCGCCTCATCCCCTAGTAGAGTGCCCAGCTTCGACAAACACATCTGTCTTTGCTCGCTGATACTCTTAGGGTCAACAGACACTAGAGCAGATGGATTGGCGCCTAGCGTATCAACAAAGACAGTGGCGGCGCCGTGGACCAGTGCAAAACTTGGTTTTTGATGGTAGCACTGGTTGATAAAGGCAACCCAAACCAAGATTTCTCGGATTGAAATTGCTGTAGCTGAAGAAGCTCGACACGTCTGTCCGAACCAGTAGGAGAATTCAACAATAGGTGTAGCGAGCGACGCAAATTCTTCGCTAAGCTTGGAGGAAACGATATCTAGCACATCCTGCTTGTCAGAAAGGGGTGGTACCCATATCTCGGTGAAACGATTCCTGAGGGCGGGCGATAGCTCTTTCTTGCCGAAATCCCCGCCCGGATTCATGGTGGCAAAGAACTGGAAGCCTTCGCTGGCTCGAATTAACTCGGTATCAACGCCCTTCTCCGCCAGAAGCAGCGTCCTCTCGGGTTCAAGTATCGAGTTGAGTCTCTCGAGGACCGAATCATCGGCGAGAGAAATCTCATCTAGCAGGAAAAAGTCGCCAGACTTCATCGCTTGAACCAGACTGCCATCCGACCACTCGAAAAGCGCCTTGCTCCTTGCATCATTGTGTGCTATTCTTGCCCTGATATCTTCTGGTATCAAAGCAATCTGATCAGACGAAAGTGTTTGATAATCCTGGAGCAACTTCTCAATGGAGCCGTCGCTTGGAAGTCCAAGACCCTTCAAGGCCTCGGAAAGGTCATCCTTGAGAGCATTGATGATGGCGCCGCGGTTACGCACAGGACGCTGCGATCCCAGTAGGTCTCCAGTCTCTGTGTTTTGGTGGGCGTTGACTATATGCAACTCCTTAGCTACCGCCTCGGCCAGTAGCTGACAAACTGTCGTTTTGCCACATCCAGTCTCGCCCACAAGGATGACAGGCTCGTTGTTTCGCAGAGCTTGTGACACTAGCACAAACAATCGACGCATTGCTCTAGTCCAAGTTACCCCTTGACTGTTGGCAGCTAAGCCATACTTCTTCATCTCAAGTGAAAACAGCTGGTCATAGATGATCTCGGAGTCTATCTTCACCTTGAAAACACTCTCAATCACGCCCTTGACGGCAAGCCTTTCTTCTTCATTGCGAACACGCTCCGCAAGAAGCATGTAGCCATTCTGCGCCACCTGATCCCGGTTATCGGCAGCACGGAAGGCCCACCTGAAAAGATCTCTCAGGGTTGCAAAACTGTCCTTCTGTTCAAAGACCCTGCTGGTCTGCCGGAGACGTGAAAGCTCCTTGTAGACAGAAACGATCCTTCTGCAGTCAGGTGGTGACGTGTTGCGACATCTCCTCTGGAGAATTTCCTCGAGTTCGTCTTCAGGAATATCATCAAAGTGCAGCTCAAGGAATCTATTGCGGAAGGCGCGTGACAGGACCTTTCTACCACCATAAAGACCAGGCGGATTTTGTGTTGCAAAAAGCACGAAATTCTCATGGGGACGCACGACCTCCTGTGTTTCTGGTATGAGAAGCTCTCGGTTGTCATCCAGAAGACGGTTCAGAGCTTCCAGGACATCGGTTGGCGCCAGATTCAGCTCATCTAGAACGATCCAGGAGCCCTGTCGCATAGCTTGAACCAGGATGCCCTCTTGGAACCGCAGCTTGCCATCGTTTCCAGAGACATAGGTACCTAAATACTCCTGCAGGTCCGTGTGCTCGTGATTGTTGATGCGCACAAACTTGTTACCGCTGTAGTTGGCTAGATACTCGATCATACTGGTCTTTCCTGCTGATGTCGGTCCTTGTATTAAGATGGGAAACCTCCTTGTGGACGTTGCGCGGACCAAGTTGAGCAAATTGCGTTCAACATAACGTGTTCGGATATAGTCAGGTCGCTCCCTGGGTTCTTCTGCCCCTTGAAGCAGCCAGTACTGTCGGTCCTTTTCCTTGCTAACAAATTTGACATAGGGCTTGCCGTCTTCAGGTCGTTTTGGTGGCTTTGCTGATTTTTCAGAGAGGCGCTCCGTGATCATGGGTAGAACGAGGCTCTCTGACTTACGGTCAAGGAGTGTGAGAAACCCCATGCAGAAGCCCTCAAATAGAGAGCGATAGACGCCATAGACGGGTGCGACGTCATTGACGTATGTTAGGACTCTTGTTAATGTACGAAGGCTGAAATGAGGTACCTCATTGGCCCCATCTACCAAAGCCTTCTCCTCGGCAAGTTTCTTGATTGTCAGATACAGATTGGCCACTTTATCGCAAGCCTTATCAATGGTACTGTTGTTGCCGCGAAGGTATGTCTTTATGATGACCACCAAGTCTTTCACGTCTCGGTCAGGGCTGCCGACGTATAACTCCGTGAATCGCGAGCGCAGACCTATTGGGAGGTCCTTCTTGCCGACATCTGTGGCCGGATTCATGGCAGCAAAAATTCTAAAGTCGGGGTGGGCCTTGATTCTTTCAATATCTCCTGTCTCTGAAAGCAGAATAGAAGGTGTATCGTTGGGGCCCGACTGCAAGAGATCTGCGATACTCTCCAGTGTGTCGGGAGATGCTAGATTGATCTCGTCCAGGAGCACCCAGTCGCCGTTTCGCACGGCCTTGATAATATTGCCCTCACTGAAGGCAAATGCAAACCCATTGGAGCCGCCCGAGATTTGTATCTCAAATTGGTCAAGGTTATCCGAAAATTTCCCCCAGCGAGGCTTGAGACCCATAAGAGAATCCAGCTTGGATGTTCCGGTTTTTCTTCTCTTTGCTGGCTGGTCTTCTGCGTCATTGGTTTCCCTCTTGTTCTGCTTCTCTTGCAATGTCCGTATAATTTCGTCAAACATCTTGGGTGCCTGCTTCCAAAGCTTACAGACCTCCTTCCACCTAGCCTTGGCAAAACATTTGGATATTTGGCTGAGGTACTTTTGGTTTCGCTCCGCTGAAATGCCTGTTGCAGCAAACAGATCCTCAAACTCCTCCTTGAGCGGTATTGCCAGGCTGCCAGGATTGACAGGTTTGAACCCTCCCAGGAGATCACCAACTTCGCTTTGCTGGGAAAGATTTACGGCAACTAACTTGTGACCCAAAGAGTCTGCCAGCTGCTGAACCACTGTGGTCTTTCCGATACCAGTCTCTCCCACGAGCAGTATCGGCTCCCTTCTCTGTGTTGCTACCGCGATTTGCTCAAGCAAGCGCCGTGCATGGACCGTGCTCGCAAAGGGACGCTTCGTCTTGGCAACCCGGCCGGATCGTCTGCTCTTCGATAAAACAGCGCGACCAGCAACAAGGTGCGTCTGGCTCTCTTCCAGGCCAGGAGTATGGCTCTGTAGGATGTGCGAAATGCGCTCTGTGGGCATGCGCATCTCATGGCCAATCTTGTGTGCGAGAACTTCTTTAACCGCAGGGCTTTTGATGCTACCTAAGAAGCAATCAACCGCTTCCATGAACATGTGATCCACTGTTGTGTCACTAATTTTATCTTCGCTTGTCCTGCTTCCCGCAGATGTCAAAATCTGCTCAAGACGACGACACCACTTGAACAGGTCTCGGGCGTTGACCGGGCGCTCCACGGCGCCTCGGCTGATTGACGCCGAGGAAGGATTTCGAAGCAGAGTTGAGAGGCCATTGAACACATCAAGGATAGAGGGAGACAGTCTCTTCAGAATTGGAAATTTCCCGTCGATTATCTGCCGTAATTCCTGCTGCGGTAGCTGTCGAACTGACATGAGCTGCCAAAATCGTTGTCCCAGAAACGACGGGAGATTCTCCTGACCATCCATACCCAGTGAAGTCCTCACCGTGGCAAAGATACGGAAGCTACTTGGCGCCCGGATAGTATCACCACGGTTCGGGATCAAAAGCTCCCTACGCTCAATAAGTGGCAGCAAAGTACTCATAACCTCTGTAGGGGCCCGATCGAGGTCTTCGATCAATACCCAACGGCCTTCTCTGACGGCTGTTGTGAGAATTCCTGGTCTCCAAGTAAAGGACCCCGGCTTTGAGTCCGTTGTATAGAGACCAATGAGCATCTTGGCGTCGGTCTGCTCATTCAAATGCAAAGTTACTAGATCGGAGCTTGTGCCAAGTGCTGCCGCGGCCTCCTGGACAATACATGTCTTTCCCGAGCCAGGCAGGCCATGAAGCAGTATGGGCCCTGGCTTCTGCAGCTTTGTCGCCAGCTCCTCGAGGTTGCACACGGTAGTTGGGGTGAGTACAAGGCTAGGGGGTTTTGGCACGGCTGCAGCTGGGCGAGGCGTCAGCGCTCTGCCCCAGGAAACAACAGCTGACGTGAGTCTTTGAGGAGGGAAGTGTGAATCAGAATGCGCGTCCAAGTTTCCCGTCTCGCGGATCGAAGTGAGATGTGTTTGCACTCGTTTGGCTCGAGCATGCTCTAGGAGGGTTAGAAATAGATAGTCCACTGTGTCGCCATCCAGCCAAGCTTCTAAGCTCTCAGTGCCCTGGACGTATTGCCCAATGAGAGTCTCCAAAGTAAAGTCAGAAGCCGAGAAAAGCTGACAGAAGATTCGAATAGCCAGATATCTGACTGATCTCTTTGGATGATGAAATAATGTCTCGACTCGCGCCGGCACAAGTTGCGAGTAGGCCTCCCGATCAAAACTCATAAGTCTCCATATCGAAACCAAGATGGCCTCAATATCAGGCAATGGAAATTGCTCCAAGATGTTTGGTGAGTTGGGTGGGTTAGCGACTAGCGTTGGGTTATGGGCCACATCCTGGATTCTCACGCCCCGCCCACTCAAAAAGTCTTCAAGGAACACAGATAGATGGGGAGCAAATGGTAATATCCTCGCAAAAGCATAAATCACACGAGCAATCCTCACACCATCTGCGGTTGAGGATCTGAGGATCCATCGTGCTGCTATGTCGGGAAACACAGGCTCAAAGTGGGCGAATATGCGATCGGTGAGCCGGGGGTTGATGAGAGACGCCTCCGCAACAGCGTCTAATATTTCGGTCGAAGTTTCCCACCAGCTGATATTCTGTAATTCAGAAGGTAGGAGTGCAAAAGTGGTCGCGTCGCCAAACAGAGACCGAATCTGCGGGCTGACGTCGAGCTCTGCCATGATTGTTGTGGCAGCTCGACTTTTGTCAAAGAGAATGCTTGATGTTCGTTGTGAATTTTCGCAGGCCTACAACGCGGCGCGAAAACTCCGCCGACAACTTTTTTTTTTTTTTCTTGCCCGACCCCCCTCCGATTTTCAGGAGCTTCCCAAAATGGTAAGGAGCTTGGACCATGTGCATCCCAGGGACTCGACTGCGCCACAACCAGACTTCGTCGAACGCGAAACGAACGGGTAGGCAAGCCACGAGTAGAGTGGGACCTGGCTTGATTCGCGCTAAAGCAAAAAATGTCCACCCCGTATCGCCTAATCATCTGCAAAGACTCGAAAAACTGCCAGTTGAACAAGCTCGAATCTTGACATAACGGGCGCTCCCGATCGTCTCGACCTACAGCGACACCTACTCCACATCGCATTCAGATTACCGAAGCCATGTCTATCTCCTGCAGATATGCAGCTCAGTGCTGCTCCCGTCAATTGCGCGTCTCGCCCTCGATTCGTGTTTCCGGTGTTGCTGTTCAAAGGATAGCAAGAAGGCACAACTCAACCGAGGCCGTCAGCCCAAAGATCACCACCATCGTCGACCAAATCAGCCAGTTGACTCTCTTGGAGACGGCAGAGCTCGTCTCTAGCCTCAAGGTGAGAACATTAGGACTATGGCCGGACTGAGACATGAAGCAGATGTTTCCTCTGGCAGATTCTAAACAAAATAAAAAAAGTTTTGAACTGACATTCCTTTTGCACTTAAGTCACGGCTGAACATACCCGATCTGCCTGTTGGAGGCTTCGCTGCTGCCGCTGCCCCCGCCGCCGCTCCTGCCGCTGCCGAGGAGGCAGATGAGCCCGCACCAGCGGCCGCTGCCAAGACTGTTTTCACCCTGAAGCTCATGTCCTTCGATGCTGGCGCCAAGGCAAAGATCATCAAGGAGGTCAAGGGTCTGCTCGGCCTGAGCTTGGTCGACTCCAAGAAGTTTGTTGAGAGCGCACCCAAGGTTATGAAGGAGTCGGTCCCCAAGGAAGACGCAGAGAAGATCATCGCAACCATGAAGGAGCTTGGTGCCGTGGTGACCATGGAATAGATGTATCTCCTATGATCATGTCACCTGAAGCCTCCAGGGCATCACCTGTATAAAAACAACAAAACAGCAGCATGTACCACCAACTATGGAAATCTTTGATGTTCTATATCCATACACAATGTATTGACAACCAATTTCCTTTACACAACCTCATGGACAGGCAGGACTGTATGACCTTCTCCTTCACCTTTGGGATATCATTGTTTCTGGGGTGTATCTGAGAAGCGATGGAATATAGACCGACCAATAGACGGAAAACAAAATAATCGCATGTCCTGTGGCTTGTATCGTAACGAGGCTTCAAATCATGACTGGGAAGATAGGAAATCACCTCACCGCTTATGATTGCCATTTGCCGATATCTCTGCCTCTCGATGTGAACATGACCTCCGGAGCCATTCCTCGCGCTCCTCTCTTTCCTCCTCGCCCATGATATGGTCGTCCTCTCCCAAGTCGCTCGTTTCCTCCCACATTTTCTCCATTTCTGCCTCGTAGCCCTCATTCGGGATAGCCCATATTTCCTCGCGTAGACGCTTGTGCCGCTCACGGTCCTCTTCGATCCGCTGCTCTATCTGCTTCTTTTCCAGCCTCGGCGGAGCAGTGGTTCTTCCGGCCCTAGGGATGGTCTGGGACGGAGGCATGTCACCTATCTCGTCGTCCCCCGGTATTGGCGAAGACATGGTGACGTAGTGCGCTGCACTCTCGCGCTCCTTGAGGACTTCGTCTATCTCCGCGACGGTCTGAGCCTGGAGGAACTTTTTGTTCTGCAGGGCTTGTAGAACCCGGCGGACGACCTTGACGTTGGCGGCACCCGACCCGTTCTCGGGCGCCACGGCATCGACGACACGAATAATGTCGCGCTGCAGCATTCGCACGTAGTCGACATGGCCATCCTTCTGGGCAATCTCTAGGAAATGCTCAATAAAGTACATAATATTTGCTCTTGTGTTGACAGGGGTTTCCGGCTGTATCTCAGGTCAGCTTTTGGTTCAAGTAAGAAGGGGGGAAAAGATAGGAGAAAAAAAAAAAAAAAAAAAAAAACCCCATAAAGCAAGCACACTCACCTTCTCCAACTGTTCCAGAATGCATGAGTGTAGGTCTTCATCCAAGTCCTTGTACTTGAGCGCATAGATGGCTGCCTTCTGTGCGGATGTCACAGAGGCATTCAGGTTCTGTAACTGTGAGCTGAAGCGCACACGAACCTCGAACGGATCCGCCATCCTGATAGACGATTGATTGACTTCAAACAAAACGTCCTAAAATGGGTCAAAACTGATTTGTCTTTACTGAAGTACTGTCATCTGTACGTGATTCTGATTATATGGACTTGATTGGGATTACAGGCACACAGCGAACTGCCTTGGGCAATTCAGTAGGAAAACCACATGCCAAATGGAGTGTGAATGAGCTTCGCTGGAGGTTAGTACGGATTCCCCAATGTCCACAGCTCTACCATCTTGCTGGACAGCATACAGTGTATTTTCCGGGTACACTGTACTTGCACTGTCCGTACCTGCATGGACAGGGGACCGCTTCGTACTGGTACGGTGCTTTTCACAAAAATCTCGTTGCCGTAATCGGCCTCCCTCCATCCCATGAAATCTACGCAGCATCCACTAACTCGTCAAAAGGCCCAACTGCAAATAAACGACTGTCAGGCGTCTGAACTCCGCCATACGATGTAAGTAATATTCAAATATACTATTCTTTTTTTGCTTGTTCTCTGTCTTTTTATTTTTTGTAAGGGACAAATACAGCAGAAAAATGTGTTCTTCCAGGTGCAAGTCTAAGAATAAGCGCATCCACCTGCAATCGACACTGAATAAGTCGTTGGTGGGGAGGGGTCTTGATTAACAAAAACCACCATCGGAACAACAGAAATAATTGAACACGAAGCTGGAAGAGTGCAGACTACTTAGTCACGTCAATTGATCGGAATGAAAGAGTAAAGTACATCACTAGAACTAGTAAGAATAAATCCGTATTTTTAAGTGCACATCTTCCCCTCGTTGGATTATTGTCATCTTCTCTGGTATCTCTTTGACTCACCAGTATCACAGACTACCACATATCAACCCCAGTCAAAATGCTCGACACTTCATCAGATGGCGAGCTGACCCTGACGGTCCTGGGCTGCGGCACGATGGGGATTGCCATCCTGTCCGGCATCCTCACCTCGCTTCAGGACATGGCGGCAAGCGGGGTGCTGTCAGCATCTGCATCCGGGACGTCGACGCCGATCCACCCCGAGGTCCCCGACCGCCTGCCCAGCCGGTTCATCGCGTGCGTGCGGCGTCCCGAGAGCGCCAAGAAGGTCAAGGTGGCGCTGGCAGAGCACTCGTCCGTCGTCAAGGTCGTGCAGAACGACAACCTCGCCTCGGTCCAACAGGCCGGCGTCGTGATCCTCGCCTGCAAGCCGCAGATGATTGGCGACGTGTTGACCAAGCCTGGCATTGCGGAGGCTCTGCGCGGCAAGCTCCTCATCAGCATCTGCGCCGGCGTCACCGTGCCCCAGATCGAGGGTCATCTGGAGGGTGCCCTGGGGTCCAAGGACGTCGAGAACCCCTGCCGCGTGGTGCGCGCCATGCCCAACACGGCGTCCATGATCCGCGAGAGCATGACTGTCGTCGCCACGACGGAGCCTCCACTGCCGCCTCAGGTTTCCAGCCTGGTGACGTGGATCTTCAAGCGCATCGGAGATGTCGTGTACCTCCCAGCCAGCACCATGGATGCGTCCACCGCGCTTTGTGGTTCTGGCCCAGCGTTCTTTGCCCTGATGTTGGAGGCCGCTGTTGATGGCGCTGTGGCCATGGGCTTGCCTCGAGCTGAGGCATTGAGGATGGCCGCTCAGACCATGAAGGGGACCGCCGCTTTGGTTCAGCATGGAGACCACCCTGCTCTGCTCAGGGACAAAGTCAGCACTCCGGGAGGTTGCACTATTGGCGGACTTCTCGTACTCGAGGAAGGTATCGTTAGGGGCACTGTTGCAAGGGCGGTTAGGGAGGCTACGGTTGTAGCCAGTCAGCTTGGTCAAGGCGTGCAAGGAGTGAATGGTACACGGCCCATGCGCCACTGATCAAATAAAAGAAGACAAGGGTGAGCAAGATGCATGCGCATAGAGTAGCAATGAGATTTCCTAGGTAGCATGAATGGCAATGTAACCCGAGACCGCGCCGATATGATCTTGTCGTCCCATCCAGACTCCGAATACAGTATTTTACATCCTTATGTGCTGAGAAACCAGAGAAACAGCCTGTCATGGGTATCGTAACCTCCTGCCCCTTGCAGTCCAGGTCAAAACAGCTCTGTGTTACCGGGATCAGATTCCAAATTCTCCTCTGGCAATCAAAGATTAGCGACCTGCAAATCAGTGATTCTGACTTGAGTAACCAACTATGCGTCCTCAACCCGCGCCTTCTTGCTGGCGCTACCCTCTTCGTTTTTGACATCTTCCAGCTTGCGCTTGAGGTTTGAGGTGGTGGCCTGAGACCGTCTCTCAGCCAGGGCCAAAATACGGGCGTACTCGAGTTCCACACTGCCCAAGGTCTCATTAAGCCTGTCAATGCGATCATGGCGGTCAAGTTGGCTCAGCACTTCTTTGTTGTGCCGGTACAGCCTCTGCTTCACAAAGAGTTTCCACAAGTCATACTCGTGCGTCTCGGCCTTGGTGGGTTTGGCAACGATCTTGGTGTCTGTCAGAGTCGGTCTGACAGTCTCTGCAAGTCTCGACATGAGGTGCATCTCCAATACCCTCGAAAATTGCCGTGGTGCGATCCTATACAAACAACGCACCTCCTCCGACTTGATCTCGTTGACGATACCACGCGGAGCGGCCCCCTGCCTCGGTATCTGAATTTCTGTATTGATTTTTAGATCGGTGAATTCCGACTTTTGGCGGAGAAAATCCAGATCTGCCACGTCTCTCATATCGTCAAAAGCTTCATTGGGATCCTCTACGGTGACCTCGATCACATTGGGGTCACGTAGGCAGTACTCGTATATCGTGCGATAGAGGCGAGATCCGTTACCCGACTTTTGGAATGGTGGGAGGATGAGGAATTGTGATATGCGAGTACGACTTCGCAGATTTGAAAATGGAAACTCCCCCGAGGGCAGTTCGAGGTTCTCACGTGCTTCCTTCGGCTCCAGCGGGAAACGCTGCAGGGGGAAGAACTTGTACACGGTGGAATAACCCGCAAATTGGTAGCGTGAGGTGCCGTCAGTCTTGGAGGGCTTTTTGTTGTAAAGGAAGAATATATCCCAGCGATCAAGGGAATCGTTGGTATCGGTGCCGATATAGCTGCCGCCCTCGATGAACAGCAGTATGAGTAGTTGGACACGATCTATAATCTGCCTTGTTGCATCGTCGGCGAGACTGGATCGGCGGATTTCAAACTTGGCGCCATCCGCACCATCAAACTCGGAGAGAATCTCGCCCGGAGGTGTCCAGTCGGCTGGCATTAACCGGATAGCATCTTGGAACTCACGGTTCTTGGCAAATGCGACTATGCAGCGGGGAATCCACCTGTTAACACTCGCAAAACTGTATGAAGATTATATGTTGTAGTATCTTACCAGGAGGGAGATACTCTTGGAGCAAGGCATCGAGATCTGTTGGCTGAGTCTCGCCAATGGATTTGAATTTCTTGCTGTGGGTGATCTTGACATTGGGACGCATGTCTGGAGCATGATATTGAAGGTTGATCTTCAGATCTTGGTAGCCGAAGATTTGCTCCTCTTCACCAAAGAGGGGGTATGTGAAGCGTGGGTGAAAACGGGTCACCGTCGTCAAGCCATGTTCGGTTGGCTCTACTAGACTCAGCTCCAATGCAGAATTGGCATCCACGGACCCTAACGCAGTTGTTGGTAAGTTTTGGACATGCGAATGGAATTGATTGATTGTCTGTTGAGACCTTACACAAATCGGATTCGGCCATCTCTCAGATGCGATGCGCCGGGCTTCGTATGATTCCTCTAGTGATTATGGTGGAAGAGTGTACGCAAGCCCCCGCAATCCCAAGTTGATCTTTTCTGTAGATCAACGACAAAAGCCTAAAATAATTGCAGATTGACCTTGCTACTGCTCCTTCCTCTTGTTGCTGATTGTTTGGCAGAGTGGTGGTGAAGTGGGATGGATTATGTCTAGAGGTATAGAGCTTTACGCGTTTGACAACGGCGCGTCTGACCTTGGATGCACCAATGTGGGGACTTTCAATTAAGCGTCGGACTGAATGGCCAATCAGACCTTGGCGCAAGTCAAATCAAAAAGCCTGACGCATCAGTGTGGATCCGATAATGTAGCTGCAACGGGACACGGTGGGTCTCGGTTGCCTGCGTGTTCATCCCAGCCTGCAAAAGTGACATCTCTCAGTCTTCAACGGGCCAATTCATCAAAGGGCGGAATAATTGTCAAGGTGCTGGACGATCACCTAACCGCCGTTGACGCCTCCTCGACTGAAAGATTTTCAGAGCTCGAAAGCAGGAAAAACTATACTTTAACCTTGGCAGACCTCAAGTTGACGCCAGTTCAGCTTGTTATTGCTGCCATCGTCTGGACCACGGCGGCTTGAGGGTCTGATCAAGCCCCCTCTTTTTATTACCGTCCGATCCGGCGCAAACATCCTCCAAAATGGGTGGCTTATTGCTACTTCTCGTCCTTTGCGTGAGTACTGGTACTCGGTCTAATAGCTCTAGGATGCTGAGATTTTGAATCAATGCTGAAGCTGACTCTTCCCAAAGGTGGTGATGGCTCTGGCGTATGTGACAGATACCTTCCTTGCTTTCGAATCGATAGCACAATTATGTTCATCACCTTTGAAGCAACACCCGCACGCGATCCGTATGGTCCCAACTGACTTTGCTGTCCAGATCATTTCTTGCCGGAGCCCTCCCGCTATCGTTAACCCTGTCGCAATCACAGCTTCGCTTGATATCCAGCATTGGCGTTGGCATACTAGTCGGAACCTCGCTGATTGTCATAATACCGGAAGGAATCGAAGCGATAGCATCAACCACTATTCCAGCTCATACAAGCTCGCATACCCGCCGGTACGATGTTCATGGTCAAGCGGTGTCTCCTCGATGGGAGGCCGCGCATACGGTTGAAAAGCGAAGCTTGATCGATCTAGAGACTGGAGACAGCCCGCGCATGCCTTTCTTTCGCATAGGAGTTCCTATGCCTTCCAAGTCAAATGAGGTAGCAAATGAAGATGGCAAGGGTTTGCAGAAAAGAGAGGGTCTTTCCATCGTGGTCACTCGCGAGGATACGCCCAAGGATGCTACCAAGCCATCAGGCGATGAGTCCAAAACGTCAAAAGACAATCAACAGGCGCAGAGCGAGCGCGTGTTGCCCACTTTTTACATTGGATTCTCTCTGACTTTGGGCTTTATTTTGATGTTCCTGATAGACCGTATTCCTCGGCAAGCTATGGACCAGTTTCAACCGGCTCCGACGACGAGGCACATCAGTCTAGACAATCTAGCATCCTCGAGCGGAGCCGGTGAGGAAGAATCGCAAGGGTTTCTTGGATCTTTGGCGCCCACACCGAAGCACTCCCGGAGTCTAGCCACTACTACCGGACTTGTTATTCACGCGGCTGCAGATGGGATAGCTATGGGTGCATCAGCCACCACATCCAACATGAAACTGGGGCTGATCATTTTCGCTGCGATCATGATCCATAAGGCTCCGGCATCATTCGGTCTTACGTCCGTCCTGCTCAAGCAGGGGCTATCGAAACGCGCGGCGCGTGGCCACTTGATAGTTTTCAGTCTTGCTGCGCCGGCCGGGGCCATCGGTACATACCTCCTTGTCTCCATACTCGGTGGGCAGAACGTCGAAGGAGAGAGTGGACAGTGGTGGACTGGTATGCTGCTCCTATTCTCGGCAGGGACATTTCTGTAAGTTTCTATACGCCTTTTCCACCAAATACCTCATCAGTGCGCTGACTTGAAGAAGCTACGTTGCCATGCACGCGATGCAAGAGGAGAACACTGCAGCGTATGAGCACCACGGTGGTATGAATGGGTATGCGGATAATGGCGGTGCTCCACACAGGAAACAGATCCGCCCACAGCTGAGAGATACATTGGCCACTGTATTTGGCATGCTCCTCCCGTTGCTTACTCAGTTTGGTCACCATCACTGAGATGAAAGATGGGTATTTCATTTCCGGGGGTTGGGTCCCGATTTCATTAGTAAGATGTATATACGATCACCTAGAACATTTGCTGCTCTCATTTTCAAATGTTGTCGCCTAGGTACCTAAGCAAATATGTAAACAAAAGTACAGACTAAGTTATGCTACCAGCTACAGAGTACTTCCGGCGTTTTGTACTGTTTGAAACATTTAGCTGAGATGCACTGTACTAGTGACAAGCGTGAAACAAAAAGAGTGTCGATCTCCGCCGACTCTTTATGGAAACCAGTGTGACTTGTGAATCGAGAGGACGTGCGCGCGGATGTTTACCAGGCCAGATTGGTCGTATTCAACAAGCTTTTCTTTTCTTATCTTTCTTAACAGTCAGCTCGTGTCATGAAACACGCAACAGGTAAGAAACATGGCAGAGCTTATATGTTGGCTGCCAAGGCCAAGGGTCTCGATGAGCTACCGGTATATCAAACGGGACTACCACAGTCAGCAAATGACAGGCGGAGTATGTGCATAGTTGATGATGGCTATCCGCCGACCTTTTCATTAGCCGTGCGCTGCACCACCTCTGAAGCTACAGTTCACGGTCCGATTGCAGATATGCCGTAAGGACAAGGCCTGTTAGAGGGGCTGACTCATCCTAATGGGATGTTATGTGCCGACAAATCGGGCAGTTTACACGGACTGACTTGTTAGTTTGGGTACGAATACTAACTTGCATCGGTGTTTAGGTTGGGGCCTGGCCCCCTAGTCTAAGGGAACAGAAGTGTCCAAGGCAGTGTGGGCGCTTCCCAGGCACGTTGTTGTGTTCTAACTCGTATATTGTTTTTTGTTCATGCTATGTACGGTGTTTTGGGTACACTTGATAATACTGCAAAAAGCCAAGAACTACCTAAATGGGAGATATTTTGAATCGTGCTTAGACCTCCCTTCACATTCCAAACAAGGGTGAGGGGAAAGGATGTATATAGATATATAGGAGATTCCACATGAATAGAGATTTTTTTCTTCCAGGAGCCAATGTCAAGAACATTGTAATGAGGGGTGAATCAGGCAGATTCTGGCCATGAATACTCTGGCATACTGAGCATCTTGTCCGTGAAGCCCAGCTTGGCAGCACCAACTATAGCCAGGCGATCTAACCGGAGTCCTGTCACGACTTTCAAAGCCAAGTCCCTCAGCTTGATTCCCCAGCCGGTCTGAGGATTCATCATTTGCATTGCATTATCGTCACCTTGATGGCTTTTGACGAATGGCAACATCAAGTCCTGATATCTGCTGGCTGCGGCAGGAATGTCAATTGACGTGCCGCTTTTCGAAGACATCAACTCTCCAGCGAGGACATAGGCGCCTATCATGGCAAGACTCGTTCCTATACCGGGCGTCGCGTAGCCGGCATCTCCGAGTAGGACTACCCGCCCCGACTGGTCGACTAATTTCGGAGAGCGGACTTGAGCAAACAGCGAGCAGTAGAAATCGTCACTCTCGCGCATTCCTTTCAGCACCTCTGCGGCTTTGTAGCCCATACCGGTGAAAGTTTCTTCGAGGAGAGCCATGTACGCCTCGTTCCCTGCCTCCACAGCTTCGTTCAATCGCTTCTTGGTGGCGACATCATTCTTTGTCGTGACATTCATGAGAATAACCTTGCTTCGCCCTTCTGGGTGCGGATCTGGGCGGATCATAATTACTCGTCCGCCTGGGGCGCTGTATCCTTCTGCAAACTTTGAGCCGTTGAGCAAGTCCGCCTTTTGCGTAAAGTATGCAACGTGCACTCCTTCGTCATGGACTTGTTCACGTGGGTCAGAGTTGAGCATCTGCCCTCTAATCCGTGAGCCGACACCGTCTGCAGCTATGAGAAGGTCAAACTTGTCGACCCTCTTGCTCTTTGTAAACGTTACCTTGACCCCGTCCGCTTCGTTGTCATACCTCTGGACATAGTCGTCGAACAGTATGTTGATCTTGTCCTTGGATGGCTCGAGAATAATCCTCGCCAAATCGCTGCGAAAAATTTCATACTCGGACGTGAGAACCTGAACGTCGGAGCGACCTGATGCACCGAGCGTAGCCACGATGCTGCCGTCCGAGTTCACGAACCGCATACCTTGTTCCGTAGTCGTGTGGTCTTTAACCGTACCTAGCATGTTCATGCGCTCACAGATCTCAACTGCTGAACTGCGGAGGTCGACACTTGAGCCGGTCAGGCGGAAGGTCGGGCAGCGCTCGACCATTGTGATGGATGCGGTCGGGAATGCGCGGAGCACCCAGTAGGCAAAGGTGCTGCCGGCTATGCCTGAGCCGGAGATGAGGATCCTGGGGCTCGACATGATTTCTGGGGAGTGGTGATTTTGTTCAAGTAGAGTATTCATGCGCAGTCAAATACATCGAGAAGCATACTATTCTGAATGAGCCCATAAAAGCCAAGACCTACCGGAACCATGCATTTAAGTACATCAACACAAAGACCGTATTACCCGTGGCTCGGCCGACATGAAGTCGAAGTGCAACTCTAGTTAGGCAGCCATATAGTCACACATGGATAGAGAATGGGGTTGAGTCTTTGTGCAACCCGCAAAAGAATGTGTCGACGTGATCGATGACTCCTCTGAGTTCGGAGTATTCGGTAGTGTTCGGCCGAGCAAGAATGTTGTGGGTTGGTGCGCCACAACTACGCCATAAAGAACCCAATCTATTTTGCTAGGAGCTAGCAGTATTATACCTACACCTATATGGGTAGATTGCGGGCATCAATGGCCAGCCTTGCCAGATAGCTAGGTAGTTTTCGATGTAATTGCCTACCTGGGTAGGTAGGTAGGTACAATACACCTTTGCAACTTGCCATGACGGCAAGATCGAAGCTCGCAGCGTCACATGCCTTTTTTTTTTTTTTTTTTTTTTCGCTTCTTTAATTAGTGTCGGTCAGACTGGAACCGCTTTCAACGCCGGCGCAAGTTTCGGGACTAAAAATGTGGACATATGGACTTGCCGCCCTCGATTCGAAGGGATGTTTTGGGTGACGTTGGGATCAATATACGGAGTACATAATGCAGTTTACTGCTACTATCTTGAAGGTTGGTGCTGCGACCTTAGAGTGTGACAGAGTAATGAAGTGTTCGGTATGATAATTTGAGCTGACAACATACCTCATTTGATTGGATGCGTGGCTTGGACGGAAGTCCACACCTAGAAAGATGAGATTGTAAACAATGGTCCCAAGAACAACCAGATTTCTCCTAGACTACAGTAGACAATTGACGTCTGACTGTTGCTTGTGAGTGTGACCAAGCAAAACCCATGGTTATCCTCTGCATGTGTGGTCAATGGACGGGATGATGACCAGCGCGTGGCTTGAAACGAAACCATAAAGCCCCGAAATTTACCTAGCTCTTTAGCATAGTTGCAATGTAGATATTTTGGAAGTACAACGCTCGCAATAGCTTTTGAAAATGACGACAGTCGGGATATCTGCTCATTTATAGATGAATGCATTCTTCGAGGCGAGGTGCAGCAAACTGGTGCTGTATACAAGCAGTGGGCCTTCTTCAGTGTTCCCTGCTTTGCGTTCCTGGGAAAATCCCTACCATTTACGTACTAATTGATGCTTACTAGACCTAGAAGTAGTCTAGTAAGCATCTTGGCTGCCCGGGATGGTGTACCTATGGTGAGCAGCATACGGTAGGTACCAGGCGAGCAGGCTAGCTGGATGTTTCCGCATCATGAAACGCTCTTGAACAAGCCCGCGAATTCAAGGCTGTATTTGCTACTGTAGAGTGAGGAGAGATCCTACTTGCCTCCAGCCTATATGGTTTGAGGGCCTAATTCGTAATTGCGTAGTAGGCACCTACCTCGGTAGGTAGGTACCCGCGGCACTCGATTTGTATGAGGGGATTTGGATTTAGACTCCAGGCACTTACCTTACTTACCTAGTGAGGTATGTTACCTTTAGGTAGTATTTTGTATCCAAAACGAGGAAAATTATGGAAATGTTGTGACTGAACTGACCATATGTAGGTAATTCCTCCTCATGCCCACGCGCGCTACTATTACATACGGATACTTTGTACGGAGCATAATGTATGTGCGCCTCCCCTCACTCCACTCTCGTCTGAACGATGCAAAATGCAGTTCCCGTCAATCTTTTGTCCAACGGAAAACCATAAAACCCCTTCTTGCGTAACTCTACAGCACTGCAGCCGTTTTGCATCTCGAATATCGAATCCTGCATAATTTTGCGAACCACTTTCCGAATCATCGATCGGATATGCCCTACGGTTTAAAAACTGGAGCCGGCCGAGAGGATTTGTTGATCCGGGCCCTGGAAACGTCTTGCAGAAGTCAGTCCTCGGACCCGCCGCAGGGTGGCAGTACGACAAGGAATAATAGCCAAGGAAGGAACCAAGGTACTTGCCTACCCTTGCTACCTTACCTCACTGTACCGTACAGTGTAACAAGCCTTGAGCATTGTTAGCGCGTCTTTGTGGGCTTGGCTTCTTGGGCGCCGCCTCGTTCAATGTGTTCTCCATTCCATTCCACTCTCCGCCCATCCCTACTTCCTTCGACTCTTCCGGTCGAGACACCCAATCTGACCGCATTACCTTCACTTACCTCACCTTTAGGTACCTACCTGCCCTAATACCTGCCTTACCTGCCCAACCAACCAACTTGCTTACCCCACTGGCTGAATCTATTTTTTTTTCTGGTTCCCGATCGGTTCTGGACTTTGTAAACCCTCAAAGATTATCTTGGGAGTCTTGACTACCTACCTCCTTAGGTACCTACCACTACACATTTACAATCCACGTATCTTTGCCACGGGTAGTGTTGGTGGTTGTTGTCAAGTGGAGGGTCATCGTGACTACCTCGTGACTTGCTTGGCTGCTGCTTGAACTGACTTGGAACGTCAGGTCGGACCTCCTCCTATTTTACTTGACCTTCAATTTGCCTTGTTCGTCAGTGTCAGCGAACCCAGCGCCGAGTCCATCAACCCCCCCGTTTCAGCCCCCGTCGCGTCGATCCACCCTACAACCACTGCGCCTGGACTGCGCAATTTCAAACCCCTTCGTTGTGCCATCTTCTACGTTTCTCCTCCAAGATCCCAAAGTTGTCAAAATTGTTTGTCTCTCCATCTAGACTAGTGTATTATTTCGTCAGTCACCTGTCAGACTATCCAAGCAACCCACCCACATCAAGACTTCTACTTGACTTTCCACATACACACTCAAACACAACTGTACTGGTCTGCGCAAATCACTGTACTCCTGCCGGAATAAAGGGCCAAGCCCGGAGGCCACACAATCGTCCGCTCCGATGGCATCGTATCACAGGCCCCTAAGCTTTTCCGAAAGGAGGGGAAGCATGTTCAATGGCGACGAATTAAGTCTCAACACCGCTGGCGGCGTCAAACTTGTTCAGCCCCGGCCTCCAAGAGGCCCACCGACTCCTAGCATGAGCACTCCGGCAGACGATTTCGACCAGACACTTACCGGCTCTCCTCCGCCTCCCCCGACGCCAGCTGCATCGCCCGGTCCATCACACAGCCAGCTCGACTGGAGTAACGCTGACGTCGGCGAGGACTTCTTCCTTGCAAAAGTCAGGCAGCACTTCCAACATAGTACCGGCCCTCAGCGAACACGGATCCTGGCCGACCTTCTCAACCTCTGCACCAGTCAGCAACTCAGCTTCGTCCATCAATTTGTCAGCCCGCTTCTCAAGAAAGATCCTTTTACCAGTCTACCGGACGAGCTGTGCCTAAGGGTAAGACGTATCACCTAGTAACATGTCGGCGCCATTGGCTTGTGGCCACTAACTCGGGCTCCGCGACAGATACTATCCTTTATCGATGATCCAAAGGTTCTGGCTCGGGCATCGCAAGTCTCTCGCAGATGGCGGGACCTTTTGAGCGATGATATGACATGGAAGAATCTCTGCGTCAAACACGACTACGAGCGCAGGCTCTCCGAAGTGCAACCGCCCGTCGGTATATGTCTGACACGACCGGCCGCATTACCCCTTAGTGGTTCACATTCAGATAGCGCGAACCGGAGCTTCCCAGGGGCTCTACCAACTCCTGCCGTCCGCATGTCTGCTTCGTCTAGCTTCGATGGTGCCAGCTCCTCTCGACCAACACTCAAGACTTACAAGTCGCATTTCAAGCAGAGATACCTGGTGGATGCAGCTTGGAGGACCGGCGGCCGAAACGTGACACGCAACATCACTCAGGAGGGAGGCGTGGTTACTAGTCTTCACTTGACACCGAAGTACATCATTGTGGCGCTTGATAACGCCAAGATTCACGTCTTCGACACTGAGGGGAATGCCCAAAGAACGCTACAGGGCCATGTCATGGGCGTCTGGGCCATGGTGCCCTGGGACGACCTCCTGGTTAGCGGAGGCTGCGATCGGGACGTCAGGGTCTGGGATCTCTCTACTGGGTAGGTGGTTCATTTTTTTTGGAGCAAAGTTGATGATGTTGCTAACCCAGGGCAATGTTTGTGATGTGTAGTGCTTGCCTGCATACTCTCCGTGGCCACACATCCACGGTACGCTGCCTGAAAATGTCAGATTCCAACACGGCCATCTCCGGTTCTCGGGATACCACCCTTCGGATCTGGGATATTCGTTCAGGATTGTGTCGAAATGTCCTTGTTGGCCATCAAGCAAGCGTGAGATGCTTAGAAATCAAGGGAGATATTGTGGTCTCTGGAAGCTACGACACCACGGCCAAAGTGTGGAGCATTTCCGAAGGTCGTTGTATCCATACCCTTTCGGGTCATTATAGCCAGATCTATGCAATTGCCTTCGATGGCGTGCGCGTCGCTACTGGGAGCTTGGATACAAGCGTTCGAATCTGGAATGCTGCTACAGGGTAGGTGTTTTAACTCCCCCACGGTTATGCATTATCATGCTAATAGAAAACACAGTGAATGCCAAGCTGTACTGCAGGGCCATACGTCGCTGGTTGGCCAGCTTCAGATGCGAGGCGAAACTCTAGTGACAGGTGGCTCTGATGGATCAGTGAGAGTGTGGTCACTTTCCAAGTTTTGCCCTATTCACCGACTGGCCGCCCACGACAACAGCGTGACGAGTCTACAGTTTGACGATACTCGCGTCGTCAGCGGAGGCAGTGATGGTCGGGTTAAGATCTGGGACTTAAAGACTGGTCACCTTGTCCGTGAACTGGTAGCACAGTGCGATGCTGTCTGGCGCGTGGCGTTTGAAGATGAGAAATGCATTGCCATGGCATCACGCAATGGAAGAACCATCATGGAGGTAAGTTTTATTATATGCATCAGATCACCAAAGGACTGACAGCAATTATCCAATATGATACTGACTCGGCCTTGTCCTGCAGCTCTTCTCCTTCAGCCCGCCGGATGAGATGTTATACGAGCGACCGGTATCTTTGCCTCAGCGCCCACACGAAGCCTCAGACCGGCCCATGAGTGCATTGCCGCTGGACTACTCTAAAACAAACACATTAATCCCGGGCCTTCCAAGGCGAGACTGTCCAGACGTCGATATGAGAGATGCTGGACCGTCGACTGCACCGTTGCAGCAATGCAATTCCACTTTTTTCCACGAAGAGGACTGAGGTGCTTTTCACTTCTGGCAGAAAGATTCGCTATGTGACGCCACTGAACAAGCTGGTGATTTTTCAGGTTCGCATAGTGTTTCTGGCAGAAAACCTCCCAATATATGAATTGGTGCGTGAAGGTGTAAGGTTGCTATAATATCGCACCGGATATGGGCTAGAATCTTTTTGCCTTATCAGCATACAGTTCTGGTGGCTTTTTCATGTTTATGGTTGTTTTTGTTGGGCATATGGCTAGCGAAGAAAGGGGCATGCATCTTTTTTTTTTTTTTTTTGGTCTTTTTTTGGTACATAAAACATGGGCGGGCCTCTCGATGTCGGTATACGACTGAGATTCATACATATAGATAACTAATTTCTTCGTATTCGTCTAGCGGGCGTTGCTTTCTTACTGGCTATTTTCAATGGGTGGCAGAAGAAAGAAGAGGAAGCCGTGTCATCAGCAGTTATCTAAATCATAATACCTTTGCTCCTCTATTTGTACTTGATAATGAGGGTTGGCGGACGAAGATGGCTTGCTCTGTCAAGCAATGAGGATACTTATTCAACTTCTTATGTCTCCATGCATCATAACAAGGTGGCGCATCAAGAAAATGAATGTTATTATCTGATAGCTGTTTGGCTTCTACTAATTAACCGACCTTATCTACCTAGCTTGCTCGGTACAGACTAGAGAACTGGGCTAGCAAAATTTGTCAATATCTGGGTTCCTGACTATGGCTTCCTTGTAATTATGGAGCGCACGTGACCTTACAGGGGACCTGGCTAAAAGCTAGTGCTCAAAACGGACTAGCGCGGTTCAACAAGCAGCAGCTTCCGTCCCAACGCCAAAAAGTTTCGCAGGTTCAACGGGTTCGTTCGGACGGACGTTTCTCAAGCTTGCAGCTCCAAAACCTGTCGACAGCGATTTCAAAACCACAACCCTTGGTCAGCATCATTCATCCACAGCGCCATAATATCACAGACAATGCTTTCCAGAGGCCTGAGGATAGGTCGCGCAGCGCAGGCTCCCCTGCGTCAGCGGACACAGGCGCCCTTTGTTGCTGTTGCCCGCCGATGCGTTACCACTGATGCCGCATCCGCCCACGTCGAGAAGGGCGCAGTTCCCAAGGTCAGCAACGTCCCGGTCCTTCATGGATCAGCTCCGGATGTGGTCAATTGGCTGGGACGGTATGGTCCGGACATTGTCAGGCGAACTGCGGATAGCTGACCCGTCCATTTATTAGTCCGACGATGAGCCCTTTACTGTCAACCTGAGCGATGAGAGTTTTGAGACATACGAGCTGGACCCTCCCCCGTACACGTTGGACGTGACGAAGAAGGACCTGAAGCAGATGTACTACGACATGGTTGTCGTCCGGTATGTTGGTTCCTGCCACTACACTCGAGCCTCGATTACTTTTTAGCAGGATGGGCTGACCCAAGTTTGAACGGATATTCAGGCAAATGGAGATGGCAGCCGATAGGTTGTATAAGGAGAAGAAGATTCGGGGTTTCTGCCATCTGTCGACGGGACAGGAGGCCGTTGCCGTCGGCATTGAGCATGCCATCAACAAGACGGACGACGTCATTACCTCGTACCGATGCCACGGTTTCGCTTACATGCGCGGCGGCACTATCCGCTCCATCATTGGTGAGCTCTTGGGTCGCCGTGAGGGTATCGCCTACGGCAAGGGTGGCTCCATGCACATGTTTGCAAAGGGCTTCTACGGCGGCAACGGTATCGTCGGTGCCCAGGTCCCCGTCGGTGCAGGTCTTGCATTTGCACAGAAGTACACCGGTGGCAAGAAGGCCAGTATCATCCTGTACGGTGACGGTGCCAGCAACCAGGGCCAGGTCTTTGAGGCTTTCAACATGGCTAAGCTGTGGAACCTCCCCGCTCTGTTCGGCTGCGAGAGTAAGTTTCTACCTTCTTTACGGATTGCGGCGAGCCATCATGATCATGCTAACATGACTTACTTCCTACTCGATAGACAACAAGTACGGTATGGGTACCTCGGCCTCGCGCTCCTCGGCTTTGACCGACTACTACAAGCGTGGTCAGTACATTCCTGGTCTCAAGGTCAACGGCATGGACGCACTTGCCGTCAAGGCTGCTGTCAAGTACGGAAAGGAGTGGACCGAGTCCGGCAATGGCCCATTGGTCTTGGAGTACGTCACCTACCGGTATGGTGGTCACTCGATGTCCGACCCTGGAACCACCTACCGTACTCGTGAGGAGATCCAGCGCATGCGTTCGACCAACGACCCGATTGCTGGCCTCAAGCAGAAGATGATGGACTGGGATGTCGTGACCGAGGAGGAGCTGAAGAGCCTCGACAAGAAGGCCCGGAGCTTCGTCAACGAGGAGGTCAAGGCCGCCGAGGCTATGGTTCCGCCCGAGCCGACCCAGCAGATCCTCTTCGAGGACATCTACGTCAAGGGCACAGAGCCCGAGTACATCCGCGGCCGTACCCCCGACGAGCTCTTTTACTTTGAGAACAAGAACTGATTGAGCCGGAGCTCGAATTCACGCATGCACACGTAATCAATCTGCCCATGGGGATCGCTTCATTATGAGAGTGGCCCTGGATGTACAATGTATACCTACCTACTTCTTTTTCTTAGTTACTTTGAGGGATTTCATTGTGTTGGTAGCGATCAATAGACATCTGCCGAGGTTTTGGCCCAGGGATTAAGACAATTTGAACTATGTTTTATTTTGAGAGATGAAAGCGGATTTTCTCCTAAAAAATTCCTCTCATATTTCATCCCGTCGAGAGCCAAATGCTTAAAAATTGGACGCCTTTTAGGCTAAACAAATGTTGAACCCTTCCGACTGGCTGGTTCTCGGCATGGATATCTGGTCAAGGCCTATGAGAGAACATCCCCAACGGCAAGTCCGCTCTCTGGCTGTCTAGACGTTGCAGGGGTCCATGCTGCGTTGCCTAGTGATGACCCACTAGAATCCCTGTCACCAATTAAGAATTAACGCGCCAGGGCGCGTCACTTGCATCTCTTTACAATGTTCGCGTAACGACATTGGTGACCTTGCCTGACCACATCTAATCCCCTCTTTCTCTTTTTGAACTAATTTGGAGCCTCGAAATGAGCCCAATACGACAATATTGAGCCAGTTAAGAAGGTCGCCGCCCAAAGTCTCGAGCTTGATTAACACCAATCGTATGATTCTAGCGACCTGAGAACCAGAACGTCGGCCAGCGTCCCTCTGACGAAGTCCACGTTTGTGTACCACTTACGCCGTGGCTTCCAAGCAGCTTCTCGCAATCGCAGGGACGATTGTTACCCGTCGTCCGCTCAGGATGGCTCCTAAGCAAGCCACCTTGGGGTATGTGAAACCATCTCAGACTACTCTCGGGCATGTGCTGCACAGCATCTTTTATATTCTTTTTTTTTTTTTTTTTTTTTTTTCGAAGAAGACAAAACCAGTTTCTTTGGTTTGTCGCATCATATGAATTTCCGGTAGCTTTGGCTGACATTTTGGGTGTGGTGTTGCCTCGCTTTTAGCAAGTTCTTTGGAAAAGGAAGCCAGCCCGCGCCGACGCAACAGACCAAGTTGTCCTTTGCCACCAAGCCCGCACCCACGAAAGACAAGAAGGAGGAAGAGGAGAAGGATGAGGTTGTGAGCAGCCCGGGCACGAATGATGAACTGGCATCTGATCAAGGTGTGTTTTTCTTGAGTCCCATGATACTGCCGTTGAGTTGGCCAGCTCGGACAGCATGGTGAGATCTGACCAGCGGATGAATGTTGGTGCAGATACGAAGAAGCGACCTCGCGTGGTATCCGCAACTGCCACAAAGAAATCTTCACCAAAGAGCAAAAGCACTGCTATTAAGAATGAGGAACCGGACGACGAAGAGCCGCCTGTCAAAAAGGCGAGGCGAAGTCGAAAGGTCATCGAAGAGGATGAGGACGACGAGGTAATAGACGACGTCAAAGCGGAAGCCACTGCGTCAGATCAAGATAGCAAACCTGTGAAGAGGCATCTTTCGCCTTCGGTTAAGAAGGAAGTCAAAGAGAGCAAATCCAAAACAGTCAAAGACGAGCCGACAAGGACACCCAAAGCTTCCAAACGTGGCAAATCCGCTATCAAGGAAGAGGACGGAGATGAATCGGTCAAAGAGGTTTCTGCCTCCGAGTCTGCTTCGGAAGTAGAAGATGACATTGACGAGGAGGACGAGAAACCCACTGCTGCTGCCAAGGTCCGCAAGACTGTCCAGAAGACTCTTCTACAGCCTACAACCAAGGATCCATACCCCGACTGGAAGCCAGGCGAGCCTGTTCCATATGCAGCACTCTGCACTACTTTCTCTTTGGTAGAGCTCACTACCAAGCGGCTCATCATAATAGAGCACTGCTCGCGATTCCTGCGACAAGTCTTGAAGCTGACTCCTGAAGACCTCCTTCCTACGGTTCTACTCATGATTAACAAACTAGCCGCAGACTACGCCGGTATCGAACTGGGAATTGGCGAGTCACTCATCATGAAGGCAATTGGCGAGTCGACGGGTCGCAGCTTGGCAATTATCAAGCAGGACCAACGAGAGATTGGTGATTTAGGTCTTGTTGCTGTCAAGTCGCGGTCGACACAACCGACAATGTTCAAGCCCAAGCCCCTGACTGTCCGAGGTGTCTTTGCTGGGCTCACAAACATTGCGACAATCACAGGCAATGGAGCACAGGGCCGCAAGGTCGACGTGATCAAGAAGCTCCTCTCTGCCGCCGATGTCAACAATGCCGGCAAAGTCGACATCAGCAAAGACAAGGGTGGCCCAAGCGAGGCCAAATTCATTGTCAGATTCCTTGAGGGTAAACTCAGGCTCGGCTTGGCCGAAAGGACCGTCCTGCCATCGCTGGCACAAGCTGTTATCGCGCATGAATCCTCCAAGAAGGGCACCGTTCCCAGCACAAGCGACGTTGAAAAGGCCGAGCAGATGCTGAAGACAGTTTACAGCGAGCTTCCAAGTTACGAAGTCATCATCCCGGCACTGCTGGAGCATGGCATCATGAACCTGAAGGACAACTGCAAATTGCGGCCAGGAATCCCACTCAAGCCCATGTTGGCCAAACCGACAAAGGCAATCACTGAGGTGCTCGACAGATTCGAGAACCAGACATTTACGTGCGAGTACAAATACGACGGTGAGCGGGCGCAGATCCATTATGTAGCCAAGGAGGCGAACGAGCAGCTCAGCACAGCGCTGCCTGGCGCCACCAAGGCTGTAGGGTCGGGCTTGGCCGCCATTTTCTCGCGCAACTCAGAAGATCTGTCGCAGAAATACCCTGACATCTTGGCAAAGCTGGACAGCTGGGTCAAACCGGATACCAAGAGTTTTGTGCTCGACTGCGAAACAGTGGCCTGGGATGTGCAGGAGAAGAAAGTGCTGCCATTCCAGCAGCTCATGACGCGCAAGAAGAAAGATGTGAAGATTGAGGATGTCAAGGTCAAAGTGTGTGTTTTTGCATTTGATCTGTTATACCTTAATGGCGAAGCTGTTGTTGAGAAGCCGCTTCGCGAACGGCGGACTTTGCTCGAGTCCTCTTTCAAACCGATCGAGGGCGAGTTCGCCTACGCCACACACATGAATGGCCAGGAGCTGGACGAGATCCAGACCTTTTTGGACGAAAGTGTCAAAGCATCATGCGAGGGATTGATGGTCAAGATGTTGGACGGCACTGAGAGTGGGTATGAGCCCAGCAAGCGCAGTCGAAACTGGCTGAAGGTAGGTTTGACTTTTGTTCATATTTATCCCTCCATTGCATCTCATTATATAAGAATTTTGTTTGAATGCTAGCTAACACACAAGCCGAGCAGATCAAAAAGGATTACCTGTCAGGTATTGGCGATTCTCTTGACCTGGTGGTTCTTGGCGCATATTACGGCAAGGGCAAGCGTACGTCGGTGTATGGAGCTTTCCTTCTCGCCTGCTACAACCCCAGCAGTGACAAGTACGAGACTGTCTGCAACATCGGCACAGGTTTCTCCGAGGCGGTCCTCGAGGAACTGCATACACAGCTCAAGGACACGGTCATCGATAGGCCCAAGCCCTTTTACTCTCACAGTTCGGGTGGTCAGCACCAGCCCGACGTCTGGTTCGAGCCTCGCTTCGTTTGGGAGGTCAAGACGGCTGACCTGACGCTCAGCCCGCGCTACAAGGCAGGCTGCGGCGAGGGTGTCGACCCGTCCGGGACCAAGGGCATCAGCCTGCGGTTCCCGCGGTTCATCAAGTTGCGTGACGATAAGAAGCCCGATGAAGCCACAACGAGCAGACAGGTTGCAGAAATGTACAGGAAGCAGGAAAGTGTGACAAAGAACAAGGGTCCTTCAGTTGACGATGACTTTGAGTACTGATACCACTTTTTTTTCTTCTCCTTACTTGCTACTTTGTAAAGAAAAAGGTAACATGGGGGCTTATGTAACAGATGCAAGGCGGGAGTCAGGTGTCTTGATAACGATGCTGTTTCATTATAGATTCATAAGGTCGTTATTTCATTTTTGTGCGTTTGTTTTTATCTAGGTGGTTATGTCGTGGTCATATCATCATAAAGGACGGAATAGGTAAATCGTATACCTCGGAAGGTCTTTGCTCCAAAAATCCCCAACATTTCTGCAGGAGCTCTCACTGACTGCAAGTTTTCCGACTTTTTTTCTTTTTCTTGCAGTCCCTCTTTACTCAGTTTTGCTCATCCTTCCTTTTCCTTGTCACGAGCCTCCCTGATCCTGTCCTTGATCCTGTCCTTGGCCAAGTCGAGCGTGTCCTTGGCGACCAGCACTCTGCTCCCTGGGTCGTTAACCAACGGCGGACCGGGTGGCTTCCCGTTGCCGGACCACTCAAAAGTGCGTGCCTTGCTGAGGGTGCGACGGCGCATGGTGGCCATGATCTGGGCCTCCATACGCTCGATGCCCTTTTCGAGGTCTTCATCCTCCTCGGCGTGCGCCTTTTCACGCTTGCGCTCCCAGATGAGCCATACGAGCAGGATCAAGCCAGTCAGCGGCAGCGAGGTGGCGAAGAAGATCCACAGCGTGCTGGCGACGACGGGCTCGCCCTGCTGCGGCATAAAGTCGAAAAACGACATGCCAAAGATGGAGCTGAGCAGCGTGGCGGGCAAAAATATGGCACCGAGCAGCGACAACGTCTTCATGCTGTTGCTGTCGCGCTTCGAGGCGTGGGCCAGGCGCCGCTGCTGGCCGGCCATCTCGAGGTTGAGCTTACTCTCCTTTTGCGCAATGACGTTGTACAGGGCAGCGCGTTGGATCTTGAGCCGCGCCAGCGTCGTGTGCGCGTAGTGCTCGACGCCGTTGAGCTTGGCGCGGTAAAAGTCCAGCCGCGAGAGCATGCTGCGGTGCTGGCGGTCGAGGTCTCCGTCGAGGAGCTGTTGCTGTTGCTGTTGCTGCTTTTGGGGTTTGTTGCCTTTACTACTGTGGCTGTCGCTTTGACTGTCGTGGTCTTGAGCATTTTGTTCGCGTGGCTCCGAAGGCGGGGATAGTAACAGCATATTGGTGTGGAACCTGTGCATGGCGTCCTCCATGGTCTTGATGATCTGCAGGTATGCCTGCGGCCTCTTCCACAGGACCTGGGAGTGGCACTCGACGAGGTCCCTGTTCAGCTGGTCGAGGTCGAGGCCTAGCTTGGAGCGGGCGTACGTCTCATCGGCCATGACCTCCTCGCGCATGCTGATGGCCTCCTCGAGCCTGCGGATCCAGTCCCTGGCGTCGCGCTGCTTCTGGTCCGTCGACGCGCTGAGGTCGTGACTGATGATGATGACAGGCAGCAGCATGGGGTGGCGGACCTGGGCGGCGCAGGCGCGCAGGTGCGTGACGCACTTTACCAGGTCCGACGACGGCGTGCCCTTGGCGTAGCCGTTGGTGATGCCCGTGGCGAACGAGTGCGAAAGCATGAGCTCCCAGCCGCGCGTCTTGCCCTTTTTGCGCACGTCTGACTTGCGGAATATCACCTGCAAGTGCGGGTCCTCGTCGTCCTGGTCCATGGCCGACCAGAAAAAGGGGCCGACCACCGAGGTCCCCTCGATGGCGCGGAATGGGAGCCGCATCACGCGCACCATCTTCTCGTAGTTTTCGGCCGAGAAGGAGATGTGCCGGGGTGTAAACGTGTCGGGATCCTGTGCATCTTTTTGGAGACTGTTTGTTTGGTGGAGAGAAAAGTCAAGTAGTTTTGTTGGTTTATATGTTCCTTCTTTTGATAAGAGGCCAGCCAAGATGGGAAAAGGGAGAGGTTTCTTGGCATTCTAATGACAAAGACAAATCGGGCAAGTTTTGCCATGGAACAAAGGATATGTTGTACATGTACAGTAGTAGTTGTATATGAAGACACTTACACTAGCCGTATTCCGCTCAGCAACTTCACGCCTGCTTTTAGTTTTGGTGGCTCAAAGACCCCCTGGCGATTGATGAAATTTTCAAACTCATCCAGAGTAGCGGCATCGCGATGTTCCTCGTTGGTGTTATAAGTCGGATCCTGGAGGGGGGGGACAAAAATCTTGGTGAGTATATAAGAAAGAAAATCCCAAATTGAAAACAATGAGAGCATACCGAGTAGTTGAGGATTTCTAAATAACTCGTCGCCTCCGTCACAATCTCACAGTCCTGAACATGTTGGTGAAACATATAGTCATCCATCTTGACACCTATGACCGGCGGTAAATGGCTGCTATACCATCAGAGCGACAAAAAAAAAAGGCTTGCCTCGCCAAGCAACCAAAAATGGAGTGGGAACGTCGCGTGGGGTTGGTGATTGTATTCACTACAACATGTGGCAAGACAGTTTTTCTGCTCTTGGCAATTTGAAATAGTTATATTGAATGAGGGGACAAAGTGTGGGAGTTATGGAGTAAACCAGTACAGAAAAACATAAAAATAAATTAAATAGAAAACCAATGTCGAAAAAGGCGTAGATCAGAAGAAAAAGAAGAAAAGAGAGAAACGAGAAAGAAAGAAAAAGAGAGAAAAAAAAAAAAAAAAAAAAGCCGGCTCGGCAGTCAAAATCTACTTAGCAGCAAGCAAGTACCTTGGCTGGTCTAGACTGGACAGAATAAAAGACGCCCAGGTACCACAATAAGCCGCATATCACACATGCAGTGCATCAAGCACCCCAACCAACAAAATAGGCCAGGCCCCTTGCCCGGCAGGTGCGGGGGACGACGCGAACCAGCATACCGACCGACCTTGGTTTTTTAGTCATGTACTTACCTTACTCACCTGTATAGTAGGTAGTAGTGAACATGGAAGGTTGAAAACTAGACCTAATATCTGATGAACCCTTCAGTATGATTCGCCACTTGTCTCTCTGCACGCGTCCACTTTCTTTTTTCTGCATGCAGGAGGGCCCGTTTGGTTGACCTACATTGGACAAGACCAGACCGCAAAAAAAAGAAAATCCTAATATGTTTTATGGCGTACAGACGGACTTATTAAAACAACTATTTCTATTTTTCACTTTTTTTTTAATTTTTATTTTTTCAATACACGTACTTTTTTTTTTTTTTTTTTTTTTTTTTCTCTCACCACCTCTCGTGCCAAGATTCAATCTCACCTTCTTCCCAAGGACAGAAAACCGAACGAACTCACCGCTCCCTCTGGCGGCTGCTACCTCGTACTCCAATATAATTTATGAAGGTGGCTGGTATAAGCATTGCCTCCCTTGTCCCTGACCTTGGGAGGATCTGCGGTCACCACTTTAGCGCGTTTATCACCCTATCAAACCCACCCAGTAACTATTGTAGGTGGGGTTTTTTTACCTTTTTACCAGGGCAGCTATTCAAATTGCCAACCACCAGTAACTACGGACCCCTGCTTACCTTAGGTTCCTTAGTTTCCCATCGTCGGCTCCCCCGCCCATGCAGCTCCGGGCCGTTGCTTGTTAAAACTTGGGGTTGAAATGCAATGCGCATGGGGCAAAACCAAGGTCTATTTAGGTCTCCATTAGCCAAGTCTGTCAACCGGGCTCGTCTTATGAGGGTCAGTGTTATGGAAACAAAAAGGTATTAGGCGAGGATCTAAGTTGGTCGATTCTTGTATTCGCCGCCCCAAATAGTACATCAGCAACCTCTTCTCACTTATCCGTCTAATCCATAGTTCTGCTGCTAGGTAAATTATCGAGGTATCCATACTGCAAACATGTTCTTCTACAAGTTCAGTAAGAGGTATTTAGTTAGGTAGGTAGGTAGGTAGGTAGGTGATAAAGCCAACGCCATTCCCTCTGATTTGATCTGACGCCTTCCCAGTTGCGTTTCCTCTGGGCTATTCTATCCAAGGCCACAAGTACCGCGTAAGCCTTGAATGGGCACTGATTCATCACATCGTGTTCCGCACTTTTTAGTTCGGTTTTTTTTTTTTTTTTGTTACCGGACCACAGTCATCATCTTGATAACGTATTTGATGACTTTTACTAGCCACATGGAGACAAGTGCGTCACAGTATGACTGTAATTTCCATGAGTATACATCATGCATTCGCCGTCATTATCCGCCGGTGGACTACAAGTCATAGCCTCTTCAGAATCCAGGGAACAAATGCCCGTATCTAAAAGAAGAAGAAAAAAGAGGCCTGTTAGACCAATAATAGCAGACCAACAAGCAAAACGACCACCAGGATTCAACCAATTGGGGGGGGG